>NW_009196049.1:1721-48910 GCF_000690835.1 Fulmarus glacialis | reverse complement strand
TAGTTGCCGGCTGAGGTTAAACCACAACATATATCCATAAATTTAAAGGGATTATAAACACAATCAAAGTAAACGGATGTAATTAGTTTTTGAAGAAGATTCTCAGTATTTTTTTGTTGTTTTTACTTTTTACTGAGCTAGTGCAAGTCTAACAAGTTACTCTGATATCAGGCAAGTGAAATGAAGCACTATGTTTGCATCATTACATTTTACTATCCAACTTTCAAAACCTTTAAAAGTACAGGTTACTATAATTTTCTGATCCACAGATAATACTATAATTAACATCTTCCTGATTATTCAGTGAATTACTTTAGAAAATCTGTCTTTGATTCCACTACCTTTCAGCATACCCTTTTCCAGGTACTATAGCTGGCAAGTTTCTTTGGAGTCCTGTACCCACATACTCTACAGTGCAAGTAAGGGTGACAGAAGATTCATATACTGTCTAATTTTAACCTCCTCTAATAAGCATTAAGTGCAATGATATGAGGATATTAAGCAAAATATACATCTCTACAATATATGAAGGACCAGATAGATTTTAACATTCCATTACCAAAACCAAAATAATGTTTTATCTGGTGATAAAATCAGAGTACACAGGAACTACATACATAAAAATCAAATCCAATTTAAAAGTAAACACAGGTTTGTTCAAACAGCATTGTACAATTGCTTTAACACTTACAGAATTTAGATGAACAATATTTTCCATTCACTCACAGTTTAGTATAAATATAAAGCAAGGCACCCCTTAAGCATTTTAAATAACAAATTAAACATTTACGTTTTTTACTGTGCAGTCAGGCTTAACATTTATGCAGCTTCAAAACCAAAGTACAGCCTCAAGGGAAGCCTCTCCACTGACAAATTAATACCTTAGAGAATAGAGCTGAATGGTGGCAATGAACTCATTTGTTCCCCCAATAATGAAGAATGACTCTTTCTTTACCACATCTGTGACTGTTGCTATGGTGACCCAGACTTACCTCATTGCTTCTCGAAGTGCTCCTCGCTCACTAAGAGTCGTGTGCTTGATGTCATCAAAATTATTTTCTAGTTTCTCACAGTTCTGCAACAAACGGACAAATCCATGTACGGCTCTTAAACAGTATATTGTACGTATATTAACATTATTCAACATCATGCAAACAAAACTGATTTATATTATGTAATTCAAATTATGCATTCTGTTTTAATTACACAGGAGTCATTAAAAAGACATTGAGAACTCAGAAACAAAGTAAACATGAACCTTATTATATGGTTGTCACGGAAATCATCTTATAAACTTCCCATAATGAAATGTACAGAATTTTTACTTTTTTCTTCTTTGAAAGAAAAAATAATTTTTCCTTTATCAGTATGCGAGGCTACAAAGCTACTAAACACACACAGACGAGAATAGAAACCTAAACGTGCATTTTAGAATTATAATAAAAGTAATAAATACTGTCCCAATGAAACAGGCAGAGTTGTTGGAACAAACCAATCATATTTGATTCATATTTAGTTTAATTTTTAAAACATAACAGAAACTGAAAAGATTAATTGCTTATAGACACCTTAAGCACTTAATGTTTTTTCCAGATTAAAGCTCACCAGTATTTCTAAAAGTAATATGAAGCCAACAATTTTGTGACAATAAATGAAATAAAACTTCACTATATTCTGTTAATTATTATTAAATGTGTGACTGGTTCCATTACTCCAGAGTGCTGATCCTTTTCTTCTGCTCCCATAAAGGCAATAAAATTGATTCAGAAGATGCTGGGGAGTACAGAAATTTGTATCTGTGCAAAGTGAGTGTGAAATACCAGCAAACAGTAATTCTCTGATCATGGGCATCATCCATAGGATTTTTATATTCTCTTGAGGCTTCGTCAATACAGGAGACTTTTAGGTTACCCCTGTTCTCTGGAGCACCTTTCTCCAATACCAAAACTTACCTCTGGGAGGCATAATTTTGCCATATGGGTCTAAAAGAAACACAAGTTACAAGCGTAACAGTTACTATTGCTAACAACCTTGAAGGCAGGATTGTCAGGCTCTTTATGCAGTAGCTGTAAAGAAAATATGTGAACTATCATATGGTCATATTGCTTTCAGTTTTTAATATCCATATTAATTTTCAAGTCCACATTTTAAAGATAGTCAGAATAAGTACAATAAAAGTTACCTATTGTTACTTCTTTTGTGCATTGATTCTTTATTTTTATAATGACATTCAATTTGAGGCTAGAAAAGCATTACTGGAAAGGAAATAATTAGATATTTGTAAATGACCTAACAAGATATTTTAGCTTGTCCAATTAACATTTAAACTATCGTTATTTTTAAGTAAGATTATAGACTTTTCAATACAAAGTTTTAATGCTTTAACAATACATTTCTGAGCAGGAGAAACGAACAAAGCTACATTTGGAACTTTTACAATCTGTTCTCTCCCTTGTCAAAAATGATGCAAGAGTAGTAAATCTTATCCCATGGCCAATCTGATATTTTTTCTTTGTTTATATTAATCAGCTGTACTTTGTATGGCAAAATCCTACTCAAAAACTCAAAGGGATTACGCAAGAAAGACAGCGAAGCTCTACAATGAAGTATTCCATTATTTAGATCAGCATACATTGACCTTCAGCTCCAAGCACATACAGGCAGGTCAGTCATTTAAAATACACAAAAGAAATCCAAATCAACAATACTAATTAATAAAGAATTCCTGATTCATCAGTACTAAACTGAAAGTATCTGTGCAAGCAAAAATCAAACCTCCCATCCTCCAGGAAAACAGACCAAAAGAAACATCATTTGGAATACCGCTCCAAGCGCCGAAAGAGGAAAGCCCATGTTTTAACAATCCTGTGCCACCAGCATCTCAGGACAAGTTCAGAAAATCTGAGCATCACGCAGTTCATTTCTCTTGACCTTGCGGTATAAAGCATGTAAAAACGACAGAGGATCCAAAGCACATAAGATTTTTATCAAACACAACTAAATCTTCTCTATATCATACAAGCTAAAATAACTGATGGTCTCCACGTGGAAAATGCTGAAAAGAGTGAGTTCAGCTGGTATTTCTTCTTTGTCTATATAGACCATACTGTGTTAATCAGCTGAAGGGCAACAAAGGTGGCTCATATCTAAAGAAAATGCTGTGATCATGTAGCCTTACACACACAAATACTCACTCTCAACTATAAACCCAATGCAAAAATGAACAGAAAACCCAGAACAAAAAATGGAATGAATTTTATGGACTTAAATAATAGATATCATAAAAATTCATTTGACAAGAAGACGAATGAACTTCTACCATTTCTGAGAATTGTTTCTGGACAATATCTTTCTCAGCTACTTTCAGCCAAATAGCTCTCATTCAAGGTACAGCAGCTGGAGAGCAAGTAACTTCACCATTAGGAAAAAAATGAACTAAAAACTGAACCAGACACAAACTCCTGAAGGAGGATGACCTCATAGTACTATGTCACCAGTTACAGCATCCATACTGAACAGGGGAGTGAGCAAATATTGACTATATTCACTGCTTTCCAGTTAGAGCTGCAAATCATCCAAAACAGTATGTTGGATCCTCTCAGAGAAAAGAGGACAGGGTGTCTGAAGTACCAAATATAAGCATGGCTACCAGCGTATAGATGCCACTTCTACATTTGCACACTACATTTGTAGATCGTCTGAAAGGGTATCGGTTTATAAGAAAGGTTACCAATATGAATGAAGTTGTGAGCATGAGAATACTCTGAAGAATATGTCTGGGAAATGACGAAACTTCGGTAGACCATGACCAGGGTGAGCTTTACGTTCTTAAGTATTAAATCAGTAGCAAAAATTGAGCTCATTCTATTATCCATGCTACCAAATAGATTAATATCTATAAATGTCTTGCACAGGGCAGTATGTTTTGGCCCATAATACTTCACAGATTTAAGTATAATGAGCAATTAAACTCCCAGGTGTTTCATTCTGAGCAGCAGCTAAAGTAAGAAAATCAAAATGCAAGCAATGAAAAATTGGGTTTGGTGGCTTACTGCCAAGTAGTTTTCTGTGGGTATAGATAAAGTCTAGAAGTTTTAACTCTACGATTCAATAATTATATAGTACTGCATATGTTATCGCTGTTGGCAGAGCTATAGTGCCGTATGTACTAAACTAAACATCACCTTTGAGAAGTTCAGGAGGAAAAATAAGTACAGAAATGCGATTAGGGACATGATCATCATAAGTCAAACTACCATTGCATGTCAAAAAGCCACAAAAGAGTAAATACTGCTTCTTAAAGGATTCTAGCATAAATACTTTGAGGTTTTTAAATGAACCAAAATGCAATAGTGGGGAAGAGTTTTTATATATAAATAAATGCCTTATTTATCATATGAGATCTTAAATAAACCTACGTGATAACTAGTTAAAAAGGGAGATGTAGACTGGATATTCACAAATATCTGCGGCATCACACAGCATACTGATGGAACATCTAATCAGAAATGAGAATGATGAATGATGAATGTATGAAGATGAGGAAGAAGGAAGATTAACGAACAAATTGAAAAGCTTTTCCTCCCATAACCACAAAAATATGACTTTTTCTCCTACTGCAATTTATTGTTGTTAATAAAATAAACTGCAAGCTTTGGGAGGAAGGACTATGCGCTCATAATTTTTTTTTTCAGTTATGGTAAGAGACAATATTAACAATATCATGACATAAACTTTATAATAATATTCTAACAGTCTGAGGGAAGTCGGCAACTACCAAGTCCAAAGTACTCTAACTCTTTGACACTGGTTGAAGTAACAAGCTAGCTCACATAACTGGAGAATATAAATAAAGAATCACTCTAGTTTTACATAAAAACCTAGGATTCTGGTAAAAGTGAAGTTGTACTTTTTAAAACGCATCTCTAAACATTCATCAGCTTAGCTTTCTTGTATATGTTTTTTTCTTGGATGGAAAAGCCCTCTTTGCTTGGCTTCGTCATTTGAAAAGCAATTCTTGATTTGGCCTCTTGGGTCAACTGCAAAACTTCGCAGAAGTAGCTCAGAAACCAAAAGCAGTCTATTGCCTGGTGTCACCACTGAGGATCTCCCTAAATCACAAAAGCATTGCTGCCTCTGCTCTGCCATGACAGGTCTAAGAGTCAGAGTTTTGAGAAGACCGTATCTCAAACTCACCCATTCTGCGATACAGTACTGATACAGTACTTCCATTGAAATCAACCTTAAATCTTTCATCCAGTCAAACGAGAGTGGGATCACACTAAGCCATATCCTGCTACTTTAACTCTATCCAGAAATACTTCACACATAAGACTTTCAAAAGTATATTACAGATAATGTCTTACACACATTTTGAGATAGTTGAGAAATAAAATCTGACAACAGCGTAAGACCTATCCTAAGGCAGCCTGCATCACTGAAGTTGAGTAGATCTCTTACCCTAGTTGATACACTGCCAAATCAAAAGCCTTACTTAAAATACTGTTTCTCTTCCGTGAAAGAAGTTTTTAGGTAAGTAGGATTGCCGAATTCTTGGAATTCATTGCTTCCACGTGGTTTTAGGAAATTTTCTTAGAAAGCTTGAGTTTTTTCCAAACATTTGTGAAAGTAAATCTCACATTTTTACTGTCAAATGTTCTCCTTGTATTAAACATAAGGAACATACAGCAATTGAAAGATGGAACAGCTCTCACTTGCTGTTAATGCTAAAACAAATTTATTTTTCTCCTGTTTTATCTTTTATAATCCATGGAAGAGGTTCCTACGGAGTATGTTGTGTCTTAATTTTCTAACGTTTATGCAGCCAAATTTTAAAATGTGCATAATAAATGTAATTGTATCTAGATTTATGAGTGCTTAAAATGAGACAACCTGGCCCAAATTCTGAAGGATGTAGTAGCTCCCTCTGATATTTCAATTAGTTACCTTTAAGGAGATAGGCTCCAACGACAGATTGCCAAAACTGTTGAGGACCTATAGAATCTGCCGTAAGCACCTTCGTCCTGTACAGATTCAGCAAGAAAAGTCTCAAATTTTGGTCCAAAAAATTCCTTAAAATGTCAAGTCCCACACATGCCACAAGGCTGACCACATTAGCTAGCTCTTTTGAAAATGTTGGCCATACTGTGATCTCCTTTAACGAAGTTGTAATAAAAAAGCTGACTTCTTCGGAGGACTGTATAAAAAATGTAGAATGCTTATTTCCATATTGATCTTCTTATTGATACATAAAATGTTAACACCAATAATCACTTGTTATTCTGGAAATGTGAAATATTTCAACAGCAGAAGACTTTAGAAATAACTAACTTGTGTTTTATAAACCTAAAGCAACATTATAATAGTAATCTAAACTGTAATATATTGCTGCAAGGATAATTATTAAGGGAAAACACAGCTGACATTTTCTGATTTATGCACACAATCAGAGATGGAGTCCAAGGACTGTGACATAATTATCTTCATGCTAACAATTTTTGTAAATCTCTTGACAGAATTTTAGCTAATTTTAAAATGCCTTCTGAAGATTAGCACTTAAAACTGTTGGGGAAAATAGCACAATTTATTAGCAAGGGTATAATTGTAAACCTTCCAAATACTCATTGTGAATATCATTTAGACAGTAACTCCTGCTTTAGCAGCTGGTATATAAGACTCCAGTTTATGGAATCTTGAAACAACAGAGAGAGTAGAATCTAATTAAACAGGATTACATGCCAAAGAAAAATTATTAAAAACAGACTAATAGACAATTGTTATGGCTTTGGAATAGCACATCTACTTCTTTCGATGCGAACTTATATAACGCTATGAAATGAAACCTAAATATTCTTAGCAGACTTCTCTCTTGATTTGGAACAGACTGTTTTTCTATACTGAAACAACACAAAAAGCTAAATGGTTCCATAGATCTTCTCTTACAGGCTTAAGCACCCACCTGCTATAGGGTAAAATGACTTACATGTATTGCATTTTTTTTTAATGTTGGTGTTACAATTCATTAAAGTTATTCAGTAGCCGATAGCTGTACTCCACACAGGAAGCCCCCTTAAACTATGTTCATATTGAGCAACCAAACAAAACCGATGCCATTTGCCAAAGGGTTTTATCTAAGAGCATTCTTATAAACTAAACAAGTAAAAGGATTGTTTGATCCTCACTGTAAGATACTATGATCGACACAATATCTACCTACTAAATTCTTCCTTCCTATTTCCTGTGACTCATTCTCAAGGGGTTCTTATTCCAAACAGGGGGAAAAGCATCTTAAAACTGATACCTGACCAGTTGTTCACAACGGAAAAATAGGTATTTTTTTAATAGGTACATATTCCTAATATCTGCAGAAAGTATATTGAGCCTTCAGGTATTTATATAACACTTGACGGCATATCATTCATAATACATGAACATTTGTTATAACAATTTTTTCATTATGTGATACAGCCACATTGGCCAGACAGGCTCTTTGAAAAATATAGGTATTAATACATCAAAACTAGCAGACTTCCAATAGAAAACCAGCTCTAAGTGTTAGTAATCAAACAAAAATCAATAGAAAAAAATATTAAATAGAATTATGGGTGGCTGTAATCAATGCCTACTTAGTATAACCATGTTAATTTTTCTCAGCTTTTTTAGAGGAATATTACTTTGAAGGCACTAAAAATAGCGCACATGCAAAATCAAACACAAGTATCACATTTTCTCCACAAACAGGAATATATTGCTAAAACAGGACTGATACCAGGAAACTCCGATGCATGAGATATTTTCTGAAACTGCAAGTGTGTTTTTTGTTATTAATTACCAGAAATACTGTCAATGTAACTGGGAATTCTGAAGTGGAAGCAGACAATTTTGGATTTTTTAAAGTTTTCCCAGTTTAAAATATGGTGCATTTAATCCTTAAATACAGGTAATTATATAAAAGTTAATTACTTGTTAAACATACATAACGCTTTCGTTTGCAATTTGACCGGGACCATGAAAGATCTTCCAATCTGAGATGGCATTCTCCTAACTTCCTTTTCATGCCATTTCACGCACAAATTTCAAGTGGCAAATTTATAACAGCCTTCGTGTTCACATAAGGGTATGATATCTTGCTTGCTTTCAACCTGCTGTTGTCAGAGCAGATGCAGACACCACGTGTTTTGGCAATGGATAACACATCAGATAGTAGTGATACAGGGAAGATGAGAAAAAGGATTCTGAAAGGACCAGGCATGCAACACAAAGAATACTAGACCAAAGAACTCAAAAGAAAATAATAAAAAGCTACAAAAGATATGCAAGACAGCAGAGGCACAGCTGGAAATAATAAAGAAGCAGAGAATGCAGGTGATGCCACTAGACAGGACAGTTTATAATGCTCCTCCCCTTGTGACTCAGCTTTAAAAGACAGAAAACTGTGAGAACAAAAAGGAAGGAAAACCTTCACCTCTCTCTTTTTTTTCCTTCTCTTTCTAGAACAAATGTTAAACTTGATCAGTAGACGAGTGAGCGGACTTGGCAATAAGCTACCAGTCCCTCTACATCTGAAGAGACACTTCTAAGACTGCTTCCCTGTATGGGATGGAGCTCTGTAGCAGGGAACAATACACATAATCTCTTAGAATATGACAAGCTTCGTCTAGATACTATTTCTTTTTTAATAAGGCTGTAGTCCTGCCTTTTTCTATTGGAAAGCCTGAGCACTACATGAGAGAGCACTACTTCACAGAAGTTTAAAATCCTGTCTGGGACCCATTCTTGACGGTTGAATCCTTCGATTCTCCAGTACTCACAGCATAAATTTACAATTTAATTCTTTAAGGACATGAAGTCTAAGTAAAGAGACACAGGCTCTACACAGAATTTCTAAATATACTATTTTCACTTGACAGTGAAAATATAACTAAGTAAAGATTAGTAAGAAAAAAAAAAAATCGCAAATGCTGTACTTCCTTCCCTCCCAGTACTTTCCCATACTTCAACCTAGCTTGCTTTTCCCTTGGGATTCTTTACTCTGCTTAGGCAAATATTCCCCTGACTCATTGAGATTAAATAAAATGAGAATATGTAGGTAAAGACCAGACTCATATTGAGAATTAACATTTACAGAGCTCATAACCGGGAAAAAAGGAAGAATCTTTAAAATGCAGGTAGAACTGTACTCCTAAGGAACAGATTATGTTCTTGACCTTCAACAAAGAGCATAAGAAAAAACACATACCCAAAAGCCCCTGCTTTTTTAGAAGCCAAATGACCAAGAATTTAAGGAATTAACCCCACATATGTGAGAGTACCAACTTATAGGTTCCCTCTTATTTTTCATGCATAGCTAAAAAATTATTAAATGTAAGATCTTTTCAAAAATTAAAGTTACAATAAAATGCTTAAACATCATCCTGAAACAATGCAGTCCAGCCCTATGTAGAGGAATAAAAGCAAATTACATGTAGCAGGCCAAGATCCCACCTCTCATCTCTCACAAGGCACATTTTATTCTCCAACAACAGTATTTCTCAGAAGTGCCACAACGAAACATTTTCTTCCGTGGTTCTCCGTTCACCATGCACTACAGCTCCCTGTAGTTACCTCAATATTAAAAAAAAAAACACAACATGACACAGTTTTCTCAACCAATTCTGCAGAAGCTAATCTGCCAGAGCTATTTCTCATATTTTGCATAAGCTTCTTTCCCAAGTAACTATAAGAACTGACTAGGCAATTGCACTGGTTTGGGCTGCGATAATTTTCTTCACAGTAGCTAGTATGGGGCTATGTTTTCGATTTGTGCTGGAAACAGTGTTGATAACACAGGGATGTTTTAGTCACTGCTGAGCAGTGCTTCCACGGAGTCAAGGCTTTTTCTGCTTTTCACCCCACCCCACCAGCGAGTAGGCTGGGGGGGCACAAGAAGCTGGGAGGGGACACGGCCGGGACAGCTGACCCCAACTGACCAAACGGATATTCCATACCATATGATGTCATGCTCAGCAATAAAAAGCTGGGGGAAGAAGAAGGAAGGGGGGACGTTCAGAGCAATGGCATTTTCCCCAGTAACCATTAGGCGTGATGGAGCCCTGCTTGCCTGGAGATGGCTGAACCCCTGCCTGCTGATGGGAAGTGGTGAATGAATTCCTTGGTTTGCTTTGCTTGCATGCACAACTTTTGCTTTACCTATGAAACTGTCTTAATCTCAACCCACGAGTTTTCTCACTTTTACCCTTCCGTCGCCCCCATCCCACTGGGTTGGAAGAGTGAGCAAGCAGCTGGGTGGTGCTTAGTTGCCAGGTGGGGTTAAACCACAACAGCAAGGTCCTACCCAAGGTTCTTCTCTCCTAATCTTACAGATCATGTCTTTCTATTGACAGCTATAGAAACACATGAACCAGCTAAACCACATTCCATGTACTGTTTACTAACTTGTGTACTCCTAATTATCTCCAACATCTAAAAGACTTAAGTCCCCTGAAAAGAGCCTGAAAAGATGCTAAATACAAGGCCAAGAGCCAAGGAACTGCTGACAGTACCAAGGGACTAGACTCATGTACAGAGAACACTGTAGGATCTATGACTTTCAGACTCCAAGCAACCCAATGTTTCTGTCCTGCAGGAGGGGTGGAAAAATCCCATCCTTTGCTTAGCTTAGTGAAAGAAAACAGTGACAGCTCTGCATGGAAAATATTTCAGTGCCTGCAACATGCTCACTGGCCAAGTCCTAGGAAAGGAGCATCCTTCCTCCAAATTTTCTTCGCAAAAAAATGAAACAATTCCACAAAAAATGCTATTAGGATTCCACCCTCTGATTTGGTGAATTACCAAGAAAAGAGTATATGCGCTTCTATTCTGGATTACCGTGTTATCTGAAAATCAGTATCACAGCACAAAAGACGACTTAGATAGCAATGAAACAAATTTCCTCATGTGACAGTTGAGGGTACTTACCAGAGACGAAGCCAAATATGAAGTTGAGACTAGACTTCCCCAGAGGAGTAACTGGAAATATTAAGATTACTTGAGAACCATCTACCCGAGTCAAAGGAATAAGAATTAGGAAAAAGGCTGCAGCCAGTAGAACGCAACCCTTGTATCAAGACCCTGGTGCAGTTGTGTTACATGCTGGCACTTTGTATCAGATTTTCCATCACTATCATTCCTCACGAAAAACTGAAGAATGATTTGACTTAAAATAAGCTGAAGCTCATTCATAAATTATGAGCGCCATATGCAAACACCAACAAAATGTTACTTCAGCTCTTATGTTTTAAACTACATGTGGACTCTGAAGTAACTGTAGATGATAGCAGGACATGTCATGAGAAGACATATAAGTGAGCTGACAATTCACGTATCTCTGAAAAAAAACTAGGCTGCAATTTCTCCTCTACTTCCATTTTCTTTGAGATTCAAAAGACGCGTCCTTGTACTGAGATGTTCAGGAAAGCCAAGTATTTAAATACATTTTATATTAATTGCCATTTAAAATAGCTAAATCAGAGGAAAACTTGCTGTCTTTTTCTTTTTTTTTTTTCCAAAATAATATAAAGAAAAAAAATAGTGAAAAGTGCTATATTTATATGCATTCTTTACTATGCCCATCACTGACTGGTATCTAAAACCTTATTGTAACACTATAGGGTCCACATACAGTAAGACAGTGACCTCAGACTCTGTAATATATACAAAGTCAGAAAAAACAAATGGAAGCGGAAAAAAAAAAAAAAGCCATGAAACTGGAAAGCATATATAAGAATGCCCAAAGAACCACTGAATTGATTCACTGGGAGCCAAAACCGTTTAACAGTCAACACAATTACATATCTTTAAATACCATGCATCAAGCCAACTTAGTCAAAATGAAAGCTTACACTCATGGCTAAGGAGGTGGAAAGTCAATCTCGGGGTGGGGAGAACAACAAAGTAGGACAGTGCAAACACTGTTGCTGTAAATTATTTTTCCCTCTCAAAAAATATTCAGAAAATCAGAGGTATGGGGCTATTACAATGGTTGCAGATCCTACAAAGTTATCACCATCTGTTGTGTCATCTATTTACAGACACACAGACACAATCAAAACTGAGGGAAAACTGCTCAAGTAAGTTAATTTTCTTTGAATAAGATACCATGTATGTTTAATAAGCTTGAGAATCTCCCAGTACAAATTTAAGGGAATAACTGGTATCAGTTTCTTTTCTGTAAGAAATGACACGAACGACAACTTTCCTATATACAGAAATGAACAGGGTTTATGTGTAGCTACCTTTGTCAGCAGGGCATTCAAAAGTTCTTTTCACAGTGAACATTAGAAAGAGCATTAGGAGAATGCTCCTGTAATGCTGTTTATTCACATGCAGCTTGAAAACAACATCCAGGATAAATATATAGCCTCAGGTCTCAGTTCCATTTACCACCTTAGAGAGAAGAGCATCTTACAACCTAATACCTCAGTATGGCACTGTGCACTTTTCTAGTTCTGTGTCCCATTTACTGTCATCTTTGTAAGATTTTTACTCCTTTGGAAGCTTTCATGTCTCAACCCGAATAGCCTTCCTCTCCCGAAACCTTCTGGCCTGCCTTCAGACAGCTCAGACTGCTGTATTCCCTTTCTTGTCAGTCTCTTTAAAATTGCTGTTTTCAAGCTAAGGTGAGCAATACAAGCATGCCCCAAAGCACTAGGCAAGCACCTTCCCAGAGATTCCCAAGCAAGCAGGGACATATGGAGCCAAGATTCACCAGAAGAGAAGTGTGATGCAAGGCTCCTTGGTATGAGGTAGGCTTAGCACTCTTTGGAGGAGTCTAGTTCAGGTCCCACAAACAGTGCTCAAGACATTTGGGCTAGGTAGCACAGTTCCTGAGCTAATAAATTGGGTCTCTCAGCAGGGCTGGCTCTGTCACAGCATTTTCCTCACATGGCTATGCTACTCTCCAGTCTAGAAGTGGCTTCAGCTATAGCAAGTGAAGGGCTTTTAGTTCTCAGAACACTGCACAGGACAGACCTGCCCCTGATTAAAGTGTTTAACTTGGAGAGTATGAACAACCCATTCCCTCCCTGCATCAGAGCTTAACTTAGTACCCTTAGCATAATCATCCACATTTTACAATAAAATGCAGTAACCTAGTTTTGAAAATCCTATTTTCAAACATATACATTGAATATTTTCTACATAACACTGAAACTCTTTAAATTATTTTTCCCCTCTAGAAAACATATTGGACTTATTAATCAGTCCCCAGCTCCTGAGTGTCACCACTACTACTACTGCATATGTGCAAACAGAGCAGTAGGAAAGAGCAGGGTGGCTGCAAAGTAAAAAGAAACAAAAATCATTACTCTCTTAACACGATTACCAAATTTCTCCTTTTTCTTCTCGAAGCCATTTTTATATCCAATTTTTAATTCTTATTCTTATGCTGCAGTTTCCCTGTTTCCCTTGTGCATACACTGTTTGAGCTTTCAATTTTTAATTTTTCTTCAATAGTGCCCTATCTTTCCTTTTCTTCTTTTTTTCTTCATTACTTGGGTTTTTTCCTCTCCTGTTCTGTTTCCCCATGCTTGTTTACTTTTTTCCCTTAGTCCTTACTAATTATTTCATGTATCTTGGTCTGTTTCATTATGTGTCATGGCTTTTCCTTTCTTATTTTTTTTATATTGCATTCCTTTATTTCACTCCTGCAGCTCTCTGATTTCTATGTGCTTGCTTAAATATTACCCAAATGGCTCCAAGCAGGACACACTCAAACAGAAGAATAAATAAATTAAAAGAAAAATACTATCTGTGGCCATGTGGTGTTGCCTAGCAACACCCGGTACCTCTCCACAGCTTTTCTAGAGCCCTGGTGGCAACAGAGCTTTTCAGACTTATTGCTACAAATATATGCAAGATCCTTCTCACATTGTTTGTCCGTTCACTACCAAATAAATGCAGAGGAAACTATAAATGAGAAAGAAAAACTCCAGAGAAAGCACCAACAACAGGAGTACTTTTCCAGCATAAGAAACCGCCACGTACTGTGATGCATGCTGCCCCCTTGTCTCTCATGTACTCTGTAAAACACGCACAGCTTATATGTTATTACTGTTCACTAATACTACTACTGTACAATCTTTGAGAAATAGAATGTAAATAATATTTCTTATGCAATTAAAATTTGTGTTAAATTCACCCAACTCTTAAATAGTTACTGTGTATGCATTACTGGCTGAGATTCATTGGCTTCTTACACTCTTGCAAAGTTGCTTCTGAAAGCCTTTACACTGAAGAAAAGATAGTAGGTAGCCTCCAGATTGTACAGGATGGGAAAAATGGTCCAAGCATTGTCAAAACTGCAGTGGGATTATAAAGGAAGTGAAGTTTGTTCCCAAAAGCTTATAAATCAAATCTTTTAAAATTTTCAATATCTATTATTTCTAATGACTTCAGATGTGACAGAAGTGAAAGCAAAGCTTCCCCTCCCATCTTTTCTTTTAAAACAAAAGTTTGCTGGGCTCAATCTTCACAAGCAAATGCTCATTAAGTCCATACTTTACAAAGTATTGATCATTCAGCATTAGCTAGACATTAGATTTCAAGAGGACAGATACTAAGCCAGTTTCCCTGACAGTCCTTTTTTATTCCACAGAAATGACAGACTCCTTCCAACAGCCAATGGCAACTTCTGAGAAAGTCTTTTTAATTTTGGGATGGAAATAATGCTTATCCAAGGGACTAAAACTTTAAGGATATTAGGAAGGGGAGTCAAGAAACAGAAATGCTAAAGCAAAAGGTAACTACATAATTTAGCTAAGGACCAACCTGTGATGAAGCCCTACAGAATAGACAAAATGTTCAGTTAACATGTAAGGGCATCAAAATCAGTGTTATTACTTGGAAATTTTTTATACAGCTAAATCAGACTCAAAGCAATTTGATGTCTGCATAGCAGAGTATCAGTAGCAAGTGACAAGAATGCGCATCAGAGCACATACCTTAAAAAGATAACAGCATCAGTCTATATCTGTCAGCTACAAATTGTTACGTAGTAAAGAGAAACCGCAAACGATCCACATAAGTAAACAAAGGACAGAAACTAATATTCAGTTAGGTACATAACCCCAGTTTATTAACCTCATTCCCACAGTAATGTTTGTAGAAATTAAAGGCCAATGTAAGGGTATGTAGAGTTGGTTGGAGAACACAGCAGAACCCGTAGATGATACAGGCCACCATAAAACAAACACAGGCATTGTGAAGTCAAACACTTAAATTCAAAAATGCCTAAAAAAGGTTTGCTGTTTCAAAACTTGATTTGGCCCCTTCACGCATATGCAGCAAAACACCACTTTTAATGATATGATCATATGCTATTTTACACACAAGTGCTGCCTGACTCAGAAAGAGTGCTCACCTCTTCAATAGCCTTTCAACATTTTTGCTTCATGTGTAGCCTTATTTACTGCACACTATTCAAAACCTTACTTGAAGGCAGAACTATTTGTCCCCATAAACATTTCAATGACACCCATCACTACAGTATCTTAAGTGATTTTAAAGCAATTTATCCTACATACTATGAATATCCCCTTTTAACAGGTAGCAATCAGCGCAGAAAGTCTATTGAATAACTGAGCATGCTATGTCAGACACCTATGGTCCAAAACATTAAAGTATATAGGAGACTGGAAGTGACAACTTGGATGATCAGAGTTACTCTCTTGCTTTCACATTCAGTTTTTCTCATCCAGTTGATGGAACCATCAGCTGGTATTTCTAAATCATCTTCTCTGTTAATTCCAACCATTAAGCTCCTAGTCATTCTTACCCTCAGCCCTTGGCTGTACAGCCTCCTAATTGCACTATTAAATTTATTCTTATCTTTTTTTTATTCTAAACTTCAGTGTCACACAGTTCTTTATGATGTTCTAGTTCCTTCTGTATTGACAGTGCCTGTCGACTTTCTTGTAACATGCTCCTAATATTTACGTCAAGCTCATTAATGAAAATATTAAATGGTATGAATCTGAAGACTGATCCTTCAACAAGCTCTGATCAAAGTCCAGAAGTTCTTTTATAAGCATTACTCACTTTCATTTCCTTTCTAGCTAGTCCCTTATCCATGTTACTATTCTAATCTAAGCAGATGATACTTCATTATTACTTGGCCAAAAAAATAAAAAACACCATATCACCCCTAACAATAAAGTCCAATATGTCTTATTCCATCTTATATTTACCTTAACGCGTTTAATAAATCTTTGCTTCAAAATTTGTTTTTGAAGTTTTGCATGCTGCTGATAGGAGACTAACAGAGTTAGAGTTGCCCATCAATTCTCCATCTTTTAACATACAGAAACTGCATCGGCTATTCTTTAATCAAGTACCATAACATACAGCTTGCTTTACTCTTAGGCCTGTAGTTTCAAGTGTCAACTTTTCTGTGATATACTTTTATGGACATTTTTCTGTCCCTTTGATTTCAGAGATTAAACCCTCCGAGTTTTCCTTCTGGAAAAGATTTCCATTTATGCACTTGTCTGCCCATTAGCCACCTCTTATTTTACTCCCATTTTACTGAAACTAGGACAATGATTTTTACAAAGATTTTAGACAATACCTGGGATGTTTAATCCTATCTTCACACTGGCTTTCCTTGTTCTTTTCTTTTAATTTAGATAGCTTAAGAACCTTTTACTATTTGTTTTATATAGCTCAATAACCTTTTACTATTTGTTTTAATTTCTTTTGCCAGGTGTGACTCAACTTGACTTTTGAAAGTTCTCACTTTTCCCTCTGTACTTCCTGCTTTGCCCATCAATCCCATTTTTTTCAATTCCTTATGGGTTATCCTCATACTCTTAATATTCTTTTTGAATTGTTTTCCAGTTCAGTCTGAAACTCTTCTTTACAAGTTGGGAAGCAAATTCCAAAAAACTTTTGTATATTTGAATTAATAACAATCTCCTCAAAATTCATGGCTTTGAGCTGTTTAGTTCAGTTCAGAGATTAGTTTAGTTCAGTTCAGAGATCTAAACAGTTTTCCTAACTTCTGAGTTTGTCTTATAAAATAATAAAATATATTTTGGTAATTCTTCTATAGAATTTATATTAAATTAACTCAAAAAAAAAACCTTGATGAACATTATATTCTATGATTATCTATTCTATGACTTCCCCCATTTGCTAAATTTAAGCCTAAAGTCCATTCAGCTTGATACCTGAATTAGTAAGAGTTGATACTATTTTAAATTTTATGTTAGCGTTTCTGATTTAATGACCGTTACTAACAAAGTTTGTCAGTTATCACATCAAAGAACACCTGCACCTACCATTATTAGGATCTGTGGTTTTCCAGGCTGTATATAGAAAGTCAAAGTGTCTTACAGTGACCTAACTCTCTAATAGCATTACAATCAATTCCAAGTATAGAAAGTTGTGAGGGTAACAGGGTAACAGAATGAGGACGGTGAACTTCAGAAAATATAATTTCAATAGACTCAGGATCAGGTTGATATGTCTCCTGAAAGATATACTGATCAGTAAAGGAAAGCAGGAGAGAGGGCAAACCCTGACAGAAATGCACAAAGGAAAACTCTTCCTGAGAGAGAAGAAGAAAAAAAAAAAAAAAGGCACTTAACAGACCTTTATGATCGTACCATGTCTCCCCCATGGCCTGGAAATCAAAATCATAAAAGCAAGGAAACTATGACTTATACCTAAGTATATAAATTTCTAAGTATAAATGAACAGCACAAGCACCGCAGGAATAAAATCAGAAAGCTAAGGCACCAAGCAAATTTCAATTAGTAAGGAAGTGAAAAAATAGGAAGAAAAAGGTTCTATATACATGAGAAGTAGAAGAAAATAAAGGTAAGTACAGGTTCGGTACAGGAAAGGAGAGCAAATAACAAATGATGCAGAGTGAACTGAATTATTCACAGCCTTCCCTGCTCTCTTTATGAAGATGGCATGGTATAGCCATAACTATTACTGAAAGTATTATTTTTAGCAAGAACATGGGATTGCAGGCTTGAGTATGGAAAAAAGAGGTTTGGGAATTTCTTTTTTTATCAGACAAATGCAGTTCATATATCACTGAATCATCAAGGAACTAACTGAAGGAATCCCTGGACCACTATCAATTGCACCCAAAGACTCTGAGGGCTTGGGGTTCCAAAAGGCCAGAAGAGACAAACATGTTTTCCTTTACAAAAAAGGGAGTGAAAATAGCAATTATAGCCCCCAGCAGAGAAAATGGAGTACATTTATTAAAAATGATAATGTGATATAAAAAAGCCAACACAGGCATGTAAAAAACAAAGTTAAATCAATCTTGTTTTCTACCCTTAAGAGGATGAATGGTCTCATGAATAAGTGGTAGATGGGACAAATCTTGAATAAACCTTTTTTTATAAGTATTCCACACCACATTTTCATAAGCCAACCAAAAATGTAGTCTGGATAAAACAAATATCCAGTGAATGCACAACTTACCAAAAAACAACCCCTAGCTTGTTTTCTGTCACTGAAAAAGGACCTGAATCAAGATGCTTCATGATTCACGCAGGACCCCAGTGACTGGGATAGCTGGAAAAGAAGAATGTACCCAACATCATGTTTAGTGGAATAAGGGAAACAGGGAAGGAGGAGATATTAAACATTTTAAAAGGCAAGATAAGAATTTAAATATCAAGCCAAATTGAAGGGTCAGAATTTAGGCCATAAATTGAATACAAGATAATCCAATGCTCTTGTAGAAGGAACAGCACATTGTGGGATAGTTCAGTGTGTGAGGCAAAGAAATTATTTCATTCCACTCAGTGCTAGCTAGGTCCCAGCTGAAAAATTGTGTAATTTTTCATCATCATGATTAGAGAAAGATGCAGAAAATGAAAATCCAAAGAAAAGCAACAAAATAACAGTTTCAGAAAACATGACCAGCAAAGAAGAGTTGAAGAAAAATAAAGAACTGGAAGGATAACTAACAGGAATCTTATATTATAACGGATTTTATACCAAAAAGGAACAATCATCAATTGTTCTGCAAGTAGGAGGAGAAGGACAAGATGACAATTTGATCTTCAACAAATGAAATATAGTCTATTTTAGGAAAAACTTGCTGTTGCATTGATTAAACACTAACAAGAATGAGAAGTCTCCAACATCATATGCCTTTAGAAATGGGTTATACAAATACCTGTCAAGAAACGCCTAGCTATATTTCATCCTGTCCCAATCCAGAAATTCTCTCACCATCCCTCTCAAACCTACATTTTTATGTTTCTATGATTAGATTGATTTCTATTTACAGCCATAGCCGAATTTAAACCTGCTGTGTGGAGACTCTATAGCATATTCTCAGCACACTATAAATTAGTTTACCGCCTTTCCCTAAAGTGATTTTCATCCATAAAGATTTGGTTTTACCCTTGCTATCTTTTTACCATCTGTTGCATTATTAACATAAAATGCCTTACCGTTATGTTTGCCTTTCCTGAATAGTGCATATCCTTTAAGGCAACTATACAGGTAGGCATTTGGATGCTTCTTAATTTATTTACTTGATTTAGCAATGTTAATAACGTCCCTCTCACATGGTACATGAACAAGAAAACTTCAAATTATTTTTTTAAAGGAAAATACAAAAAGACATGAATTACAACTTGATAATTTTCAAATGGAATGCACGTGGTAGTATCTTTAGCTCTATAGAAGAAAACCTCTTGCACTTTAGCTAGCAATTAAGCAACAGTAGGTTGTTGTCCTATTCTCAGTATTAGAGGGGAATAGAAAGTTTTGCTGAGTGATTGTTCCAGATATTTGTTGAAGAAACAGGACTGACTGGAGATGGAAGAAGTGACTGCAGAAAACACATACATGTAGCTTTCTGAAGACAGCTGGAACTGCTGGAAAAGGCATGTAGCCAGAAAGACTAAGAGGGAATATGCTTCGACATGGCAACACCACAGCTCCAGGGACTGGACCACGCACCAGTTCCCATTTCATCAATGTGAAGCGCACATGCTATAAGGAAGGCTCATGTACCAAGGAGCATCTTTGCAGACTGAAGAATCCCAAAAACATTATTTCTGATATCAACACTGGATGGGATACTATGTTTATTTTCAAAACTATATTCAAACAATGTATCAGTTTACAAAACAACAAAGAAATCATTATGAAAGTCTCAAATCATTCCTGAGATGCACCGACAAAAATTTAAGAGTTCCTGAAACCAGGACACTATTGTAAGCAAAAAATACTGAGTATTGTAAGCAAAGGAGCAGCAAGTGATGAGGCAGTTAACTGCTCTCCACCTGAGGACTGAACATTGTGATAAAAATGCAATAGAAACTGGTCAAGATAAGGTTTTCTAGACAGTTCTGTTGTACCAACATACTTTTTCAATCCCCAGCCTGTTATGCATCCTTGCTTGAAAGCACGAGGATGCTAGTGGTTTTTTAAATATAATGCTATCAGGATTGGTTAAAAGATCAAAAACAAGCTTTTCTGCAAGACCTGTTGATTCATATTTAAATCAAGTGATTTTTTGATATGCATATATGACTGATTTTTTAACATGCATAAAAGAAGTGATGGACTGGTACTCGGAAAATTTTTGTCCAAATATATGGCAAAGTTGCAGACAAAACGACAAGCAGGGTCTTGTAATGAACACTTCAGTGCAACTTAATATTGGACAGTGCTACCAGCCCTGCTTAAAATACAGCATTCAGCAAGCTATACTATTTCCTCCACACTAAAATTGGTCTCCCAGCTCCTTTTACTTCTAGCGAGCAGATGTCTTCCAGGACTTAGACAATATAAATAGATCTGAAGTGAGTAATTACTTCAGGTTTCTCCAAGAAATGATGTTCAAGCACTTACAATTTCTCAACCTAAAGCTTGTGATCATTTTTAATTTTACAGATTTCTAAACAGAACAGAGATAGGGCTTTCGCTATACAAGAAGAAAGTCTACGAGAGGAAAGAAAAGAGCAGTATAGGTTTCAGTATAGGCTTCACTATAGGCAATGGTTTACAAAAGAAAGAAAAAGTGGGAGTAGAGGGGCTGAAAAAAGAGAAGCTAGTCTTATTCTGTTTTCCAATACACCAACACAAGAAAGCACCTTTATCTCCATCCAATAACTACAGAAAAGTGCACATATAGAAATCCACATCTAAAAGAATATAAGGCTAAGCAGAAGATGACAGTTAACCATGAAGATTGTTTCTGGTCCTACCTCTACTCTCTGATCTGCTCAGCTTTAATGAAGGGGAGTGAGTTGATTAGGCTTACCTAGAATTCAGCATTTGCAGCAGACAAGCATTTTCATTTCATTCATATATGTACGTGTAAAACCAAACAATTTGCAACTCTGAGACACTTCAGTTCTGAAATGGTTAAGATCAGAAATACACCTGGAATTAAAAATCTTTTGGTGAGTGCTGCTCTGTAAGAAGGGGAATCATCCAACATCAAATCTGAAGAACACCAAACCTGAAGAACTCTGAACAGAGGAAGTTAAGAGGTCAGAGGTGGTTTTGTACAGCCCTGCAGGAGAGCCACAAGGTAAGCAGGAACCTTTTGCAGAGGACTAAAAAAGATTTGGCATAACTTGCCATTAGCTAGTATTTACAATTCGATACACAGAAAATGTGCATAAAAGCACTAATTTGTAGCAGTCAGGCAAGTTATGAGCTATTGAGATATTCTAATGAAAACACCTTAAGATATTGAAACTAAAATAAAACAGAAAATTCAAGGATTATAATATGCATTTCTTAGAGCAAGTATAAGTGATATCATACATAAACACGTAAACCACTTTATTCCAGTAAAATGGTTATAAATGCCAGCATTTGGTATCGATACGAGAAAATGCAGAGTAATTAGTTAATCTAAAAAATGCATGAGTAGGAATTTGACTGCTAAATGATTAAACTGGTACATTTTAAAATGTCTATTAATATTTAATTATTGACACTATGAGAAAAGAGAAAAATCTCTTGATGTTACTTCTCAGCTCTTTCTGATACTCAGTAACCCATGTATTATTCATACGAATAGTTTGTGCATATACAGTCAATCACTAGTTAAATAAAAGAATCATTCTCAAATTCCCTAATCACCTCAATAGATCCTAATGCAATATTTTCCACATTTGGGAATCAGAGTGTTTTATTTAAGAAATCAGTCTGGCCATGATGAATACAGTGCAGCCTGAGCAGACATCAGTTCAAAGAATCAGATGTCAAAGTGCTCCCTCTAATGTCCCTTAATCATCACACCAATTAGTGGTTGAATAGTGATGTGATTAAAAAGACTGCTGCTATCCTATACCTATTCAGACTAGTAGAATTCTACATATGTTCTACCAATTAATGTTTGAATAGAGCAGCGATTATAGAGACATCTGCCATTGTATATTCATTCAGAAAAGAGCTAAACTTGCATATTCATATGCAATGAAGACAAAAATAAATATTTGCAAAGGTAAACTATACATTTAGATTATAAAGATAATTGAGTTGATTTCCTTTAATGAGTGTTCTCTATTTTACAATATTTGGGATTATTTTTTATTTATAAATATATAATCTTTCATCAATACATGTCTAGAAATGGCCAAATTATTCACTGAAAAAGCATTTATTCATTAAGGTTCCTGATTTCAGGCCTCGGGTAAACTGGGTTTCATATCTACTTGTTTGCAATTTGCGCTATTTCTGCTTCAACCCATCAGTTATTTGTGAACTGCTAACTTGATTATTCTGTAACCGTGACACATGATTGGGCACAAAAATCACATGGCATGTTTCCATCTCACTGGAAGGCAATACTTAGAGTGACAAACTGATTGTAGCTGAGAAAGAATCATCTTATTTACAGGTTTTTCTATGCCAGCTTGGACATTTGTACACTAAGAGGTCCTTACAAGCCTTTTTTTTTTGAATAAGAATTCCTTTTTACAGATGTTCATATATAGCAGTGACAGCCACAGAAATACTAACAAGGTAAAAAGCAGTTTGAAATTTTTAGCAAACTCTTATTACTACTGTTTTAAGGAAGCAACCTTGTCCTCTGAATTTAGAGAGCAGCGTGATGTGTTACTTCTTGCAGTGAATTGCAGATCTCACTCTCCACCATTAGCGCAGAACAATCTGGTGGTTGCACCTTAATGTTGCACAGAAAAAGACAAGGTGAAGAATTTGGTTCTTTCTAATGTCTGGAAAGAACTATAGAACAGTTAAAGACTCTTGGCCAAAAGTGATGCCCTGGCAAAAAAAGCTGAGCTTAAAAATGATTTTGTTCAAGGAAGAGAGGCTCTTGTTGCACAATACTGACCAGGCTTAGCAAATGTAAGGACAAAGAACAATGCTAGTACTGCCAGAAAATCAATACTGTTACAGGCTATGGCAATTAACTACAAACCAATTTAAACCCCATTTCCTTTTCACCTTTCTTGTCTCATTGAAATACTTCCAACCCTTCCATCTGGAGCAATTATTACTATTATTTCTAAATGCAGAAACTGAAGAAAGTCTGAATACATAGGTGGGTCTATATCATCTTCTCACCTATCCTTAGTAGGTACCTTCAAGGTTTCATTATAAAAAAAGGATGGACTACAATATCCCACTGAATTCTCCAGTGACAAGTGAATTTATAAAAATTGCGGAGGTGAATTTCATTAAAACAACAAAACCACACATGTACAAGGTAAAAGCAGAACTTGTCCCATAAAGCTTAGAAACCCTATTCATAAAGCAAGGAATTCAGTGTGCTGGGTGTAATGCAAATGCACACAATGCGTGCCCATCTAGTTTGTGATTTAAATGTCAGCAAGCATAAATATGTACAGAAATGGAATTATAGAGAGTTGGGAACCATAAATAAAAAAATAAATCAGATGTCTAAACAATCCTGAACTACCTAGGAAAACCCTGAAATCAATGCAAGTCCTCACAGCATCCAGAGTTCATTTCTTTGCTTTAGTTTTATCTGTAAAGTGATTACCTAATGTGATCTAAATTTTGCTTCCTTCTCCAAGATTTACTATTAGTATAGCCATCTCAGAAGTCTTCTGCTTTTAATTTCTTCTGACCAACAGAACCCTTTGTTTCCCCAGACAGACTAGTGGCATCTGTTTATACCACCTTTCAGCATGATTCAGAAGAAACCAGTGTTAATGCTTAGGTTTAGCACTGTTACCGAGGGTGACTCAGCAATAGTTTTCCTACTCTGATCTAAATCTCTCAGTTAAAATTTCTGAAGGAAAGCTGACGGATCTTGCATCTACAGCTATATATCATTTTTACAGCAAAATTTGCTTGCTAAAACAGTAAATAAACAATAGTACTCATTGAAAACATAACTGAACCTTCCTTTAGGAGAATGCTTTTCCAATGCTGAGGAAAGATATTGACACTCAGTTTCCACTTCAGAACTCATTTAATGGGCAACCCAAAGTGTCTCAGAGTAGGCTAGGAGTTAAAATTTCACTTGTGTAATTATTCTGAGGAAATATGTAAGTCTGCCATCTGGAAGTGTATTAGACATTACAAAGTCACTGTGTGCATGCCTCAGCAGATGCAGCTTTTGTTCAGAGTTTTGAGGGCTGTTAATTTAATTAGTTTTGTATTTTCATACTCCCACCTTCCCTCCAACAGTAACTCTGCAAAGGCAGTATCAGTACAGCTTTAAAAGAATCCAAAGCTAAAAGCCAAATTCAGATTTTAAGGAAATGCAAGCAAATATACTTCCTATGGACTTCAAATAGAGCTTGACCTGTTCGTTAGCAGGCCTAAACATTTCTGCCAGTGGCTTTTTAGACCACAACAAAAAATTGTGCTCAATGTATCGTTTCCTACATTAGTTTTCTTATTTTAAGAAGGCTAGGAAAGGATTCTATCATTTTGTTTTCTTTGTTTATTAAAACCACTCAACAACAATGATCTGCAGAATGTAAAAAGTCTCTCATTTTTTCCTAATGCCTTTTATGTAATGGGATACCAGACAAATATTTAGGTTTGATTTTTTTAGTTTTGTAGGGCTTTTTCTGTCAGAATAGTAAGCTGTGTGCATAGTAAAAGTAAGCTACATATTTCTGAGTAAAGAAAAGTTTGACAGTTCTAAAAACTAGGACCACTACTGGCCTAAAAATAAGGACTACCCCTTTACAGTTTCTTCAAGTATTTTACATTTTTTATCATGACTTGCAAACTAAATAATGTGACATTTCTACCAAATAATTTATAACATACAGTATAACAACTATCTCTGATGAAAGTGTGTACATGTACAGATATATATCTATTTGCTTATCTCTAACCTTTAACCCTGTAAGTTGCAACACATGAGCAGATCTCTTGTCAGTGCAGGTTCCTAATAACTGCATGGATCTCTATGCAGTAATGCAGAACTATAAAACCAAGTTGTTTATGAGATTGTAAAGCTATGCCAAAACATCATCCTGCAATATTTGACAACATTCAGAATTTCTTTCAAATGAAAATCCAGCCAAGGCACACAAGCTAGCGATGAACCCAAAATCGGTGCTGTCTGCACAGCCCAAGAAGCTCAGGCCTTAGGGATGAGGTAAGCACACACAGCTAAGAGCAGGAACGCAGGAAGAGAGACAATTTCTAGAAAGCTATGCACTTTCACAGTTAACAGCAAGATCTTCATATAGTCAAACATTTTATGAAGAAACTGAATTCAAAAATCAAACAAGGCTGATACAGGGTAAAGCTCAGTGATCTTAAAGCCTAGAAGCTTTAGAAAATGTTTGTTAACACCCATTAGGAAGACGTGTATGCTATAGTTTGGAGTTTAACTAACGAGGATAATTTACACTGGAACAGCTCATCAGGTTACCACACAAATACCTAGCTGCCCTGCTGCATGGATACCTGAGCTTCTTAACAAACAGTTTCTGAAAGCAGAGGAGTTTACAGCCCGGTATTGATTACAGGTCACCTGAAAACATAACAATGTAAACTGCAGCTGTCCTGTGTCCAGCTGTGCAGCAGGAACAGAGAGTTGTGGGCAGTAACTGCATCAGACATCCCAAAATAATCATCCTTGTTCACAGACAGAAGCTTTTCATGTACATTAGTTTCCAGTTATTATAACATTATCTAAGCCAGTAAATAAATTAAGAAAATAGGCATATTAGCTATAGTAAGAGAGAGATTCTTATAATCAATGCTACAAAACAGGAAACTATACTAGAGTATGGCTGAAATGCTAAGGATACCCTGGGTTGCTCCTTCCAGCAAATATTTGTTGATCATACTGGATTTCATAATTTTGAGAATCTGAGGAACTTTGTGAGTTTTTTGTTTTGGTTTGTGTTTTGTTGGGGTTTTTTTTAAATAATAAATGAATATCAACTATCAAACCTAAAATTTCCTACTTAGTAGGAGAAGGTGTTTTGATAACACTATGAAAAGACACCATAACATTGTACCCATAAGGGAAATAGTTTGCAGATGAAGAAGTAGTACTCTACCTAAAAGACTTCTGAATTTAGAGGATTATCTAAGAGAATCTGTAGGAAGACAGTAAAAACACTACAAACCTAATCAGATGAGAGATCAAAGAGACAACAAAGTCTGATAGGATTAGTCAAATGTCACACTGAGACTAGGAATATATATAAATACCTAGAGAGAAAATAATGATATCTAATGGCAGAAATACTGAAGAATACAGACAGTTTATAATAAAAAAAATATTTATTCTAAAACTATTTCCTAAAAACACAATGCACAAAATTTAAAATCCAGAGCCATGTTTTAATCTAAGCTTTATGTATTTATATATAACATATATACATATGGTCATGTAAATATAGAACATATCTAGATAGCTCTATATATACATAGATGTGTATATAAAATAGGTACATATGATGGGTTCCCCTATTTCTGTACTGAAATAAAGTTACCTTTAAACGTCTCAGAAAGGATACTGAAGTGCTGCTCTACCCAGTGTTACTCTCGGAAAACAGAAAGAAAAGGAGCAAGTGGGCAGCAGCCCTGCCGGGTACAGAAGAGGCAGCTGACGCTGGCTACCCAGGGAGAGCGAGTGGCTCTGCGAGGCTCGGGAGGGGGTGAGCCAGCTGTGATACCACTTGATACTTGAGACGGATCAGACTCCGTAACAAAAGGGGAACAAGTTGCATCAAAGACTTACTAAATCACCAAAAAGGAAAAACATATAGCATGTACTCGGTTCTGAAAAGTAAATAGCTGGTCACAAAGTAACTTTGTATCTACAGGAACAGAACCAGGAGCCAAATTTGGCTACTGAACAACACAGGAAACTCAAATTTGAATTTCTCACACAACTGAGATTTCAGCCTCAATGATTTATTGCATGTTCCAGATGCAATAATAAACATGCACTTACTGAACAGCTTTTGTCAGAATTCCTTTTCCATTGCTTCTTGACTTGTTTCTTTGCTGCAGTTGAATGAAGAGTTGCATGTGTCTGTTTTCGGGGATTTAAAGCCAGAATGTTCTGTAGAAAGAAAACAGAAAACATTAAAATATAGATAAAATTTCCAAAAAAGTTCAAAGCCTCTTAAATCACACCTCACACACTTATTTACAGTGCTATGCAAAAACAAAATACAATTACTCAATATTATAGCCCAACTTCATACGAATTTGTTCAAATTTGTATTGTCCACACCACTTAGATTTTGAGTAAAGACATTTCTAGGACTGCTAGAAAACAGAATTATACTTAGTGGCCATGGTAATGGTTTCCATTCCCAGATGTTTGTTATGTACAGCATATAGAAACACATAATTCTGCTTCATTATATCACTCCAAGGAACACTCATAAAACAGAACAAGCAAAAATATTTTAAAGGATCTGGGTTATTTCTGGATGTTTCATCATTTCAGTATAAATTCCAACTTCCCCTTCACAGGAACCTGCTTCTACACCTAGTGAGCTGACGAGTTAACTTCATTTCTCTTACAATGCTTTTATTTGCAAAGACATAACAAATGTTGGGAATATAGCTGTACTTTTAAGTGACAGTGGTGGTCTGACACCACAGGCAGAATTAAGTTTGTAATGTCTTTCATTATACTAGTGCAACTTGAAAAATTAAATCAGCTTTCTGGAACCTGAGCTCTTTTTCAAATCAGGCAAATGACAGGTTTCCACAGCAAAACTGACCTCATTTAATTCAAGGGGTGAGTGTGAACAGCGTGCAAGCGACAGATCCAGACTCAGGTCTGCGATGGAGAATGAAAACAGGCATATTGTTGGTTGTAGCTCCTGGAATTGGTTTTGTAAGTTTTCCTTTAAAAAAACTTGACTTTAGCACTATACTTCTCCACTGTGGTGAATAGGGTGTGCTTATTCTGTTACTATATGTCAAAGATGTGTGAGACTAACTTACAGAAATGGAGACTGAACATGATGAGTATGATGGAGTTATGAATATTATATTAGGATGTTTCCTTATTTTAAAAGTCTGCTTGAGGGGCTGATAATGATGAAAAAGTAATCTGTTGTATTAAGATTTTACTGTGTTGATGTTTATGGGGACTTTTTCTTTTTAAATGCAAAGGAGTCACTTTCTAATCAACTATTTAATGCTTACTCTGGACTGATCAGTAATCCATTTTTCCCACAAAACAGAAATCTCACCTACTTGAAAATTCTACCTGCAAATAATAACACAGCCCAACAGAGTAACTTCCAGCTTGCCTGAAGCACAGAGAGACAAAGAAGTGGGTTATAACATTCAAAAAGGTATAGACTATTTAGCAGCCTACATGCTGTTGACTTTCAGGAAGAGTTAGAGGGTGTAATCAGATGTGCCTCTGCAATTCCAGTAAAGATGCTGCTCCATTTCTGGGTGTTCCCCAGCTGAGTACCTCAGGCAAGATGTGGCAACCAAATGCATTCAGTGGTGGTTCATGCTAATTTATTTCATTCTTAATTAAAACAGAGCAGGGACATTCACATACGGGATGCCACTTACAGCATCTCAGTTGTTACTTTAATTTCTCGAGATGATCAAACTCAACTGTCAGAGCACATCTGACTCATTGCTGATAGGCTGTTGAGTACTCAAAGCACCCAAACCGGGCAGTAGGTCCTGAATCACACATACGCTTTAGCAAAATTTTGCCTACTCTCTTTTGTAATTGCTTAATGCAGTACTCTTGGCCATGAATATTATAATTATTTTAGCAAAATGAAATGAATTGCAAATTTCTAGTAATAAACTGTAACAGATGTACTCCACTGGGTACAGCACCAGTTGGTTTAAAACATGGAACAAATGGTGGGGCAAGCCAAGGACGGAAGAATCCCCATATGTTTGCTCCTGTTGGAATTCTGCAGCAGGAACATGGCTCCAAGCGCAACAGTTGCAGAAATCCAAAAGGACTATCTAGCGCAGCATGTCCCAGAATTACATCTGAAATAAAACTGGCACAGAACATACTAAATCATATATACAACATAAAAATTGCTTATATTGCCACTACCTAAAGAATATACTATCTGCCTAAATCTTGGATTGCTGACCAAGGTGGCTGTTCTAGCTAGAGGTCCCTGGTGTTTAAGAACTGCTCAGAAATTAACTGCCTAAATGGGAAAGCAATGTAAATGCTTTTGGGTCTGTTAAACTGTCAGAAAGGAAAATTAGTGAGGGTGTTTTCTTCCTATTCATTTCAGTTCCCTGGTTGGTTTTCTGCAGCTTACGGCTAGTCAGACATTTAGTAAATTCAACAAATAAATTCAGGTAGGTCAGCCAGTCAGTGGAAAATTACTGAGAAGAAAGTTCTAGAGGGAGTGTTACAACTAACACTTAATTTATGCACCCAGCTAAACAAAAATAAACCATCATGGACATGCAAGAAAGGAATCCTGAGACCTCCAATCTCTCAAACACAGTGGCCATCTGACCAGGGGGAGAGCTCATTGGTGAGGAGAATTATTTAGGTATGTGTGATCTTGCTTGTCCCGAGCCCATGCTTATTCTGCTACATAAATTCTCACTCTTGCCAGATGAGCTGTTGTTTGATCTCTCCAGATGTTGAAAGGGCAAGACTCAAGTTTCCCAATGCAGGATGTGGGTACATAATACATCACTTCTCAGAGTACTAAGAACTTTGGATTTCACATTAAGATGCTATTTGTATAGTAATGGCAAACCTATGAATTATATATTTTGTGTTTTACATAAATGGCCACATTTATTTCATTAAAAATAAAATAGGTATAAATCCATTATCATTAATGGCTGCAAATCAGAATATAATGCTACTGCATTTTTGTAGAAATCTATTTAGGTACTATGTTGATGAAGAAAGAAATAGGGCTGTGAGCAAGTACATAGAAGTAAATTCAGCCCATGTTGAGTACACACTTGTGGCACAGCCATACAACATGCATAGTAAGAGTTAAGCTTGCAGCTTTGCACAACACTGATGATTACGGGCACCACCAAAGTATTATACTTTCTTTCATTATTTCCATAGATTAATTTGAAGACTTCACTTTGGAAAAAAGCCAAGTGGTCTGTCTCTACAGAACACAACTCTATATATATTGCAGATGACTCCCTCAAATATGACTACCTTAAGGAATTCCTTTAATAATAACCCATAACAATGATTTCTTTTATGTCTTTTAAAAGACAAAGATTATTATAAGCTAAAAAATATTAAAGAATGCTTTAATTCCCTAATACATCCTCTTCTAGAAGGGAATGTATTCATTATAACTAACATATATTGATTTAGGTTGCAAGTATCCTAAAATGCTATAAACTACTCATATGTAATGTACATTGAGAATGACTAGCATATATAAGTGATAGCTACAGTTTTTAAATTTTGAGAATTTAGTGATAAATGCTTATGCTGATCTGTGCCAACACAGTAACATAGCTTTTGAGAATAAACTTGCCATAAGCTATTTATTAGATGTTTATTGCTCAGCTTCTACTTTAAAGGCTATGATTAAGAAGTCTACACAAAAATACTAGCTCTGATCTTCACTATCATCTATTAATGAAAAGGCTGTAAAAGTTTTAGAACAGCATGTTATATTACAGCGAGTAATTTATCAAGAATTTGAATTAGTATTACTCCAAAACAAATGATTTCAAAGCAGTCATTCAGGATAGGATACATTCTGCAGTTAGGAGTCCTGTTTCTGATACAGCACTTTTCGGGTAAATCAAGACAGGTTTGGCACATGCTCTGCGGTGACCCAACATAAATTTCTGGTATAGAAATTTCATTTCATTAAAAGTGTCACACCCATTTTATTCCCACCTCATAAAGCCACCTTTTTAGCTGAAATCATAAGAAGCTATTGCAATTAAATCTGATTTTTAACTAAATGCATATTCAGCAAAATAAAATATAAAGTTATGAAAGCAGTATGCTTATTAGGAACACTCCAACACCAGCTGAGGGTGGGGGAGGAGGGGCAGAGAGGGGATGGCATTAATAAAAAAAGCACAATTTACATCATAGGTAACATAGGACTGCAGTAACTTCAAGGCAGTCGTCAAAAAGTACTGCTAGTCTAGCATTGTCTTTGTAAAATATATGACATTACTCCAAATTTTGAAAGCTTTTCTTTAAAGCACTAAGCTTTGAAGTCTTCAGCTTTTTTCTTCCCCCCCCCCCCCCCCAGTAACAACCTTAGCAAGGTGACCTGGTTACATGGACCTTATCTCTCATTCGAAACAGCAAATTCAGTAAAAATTCAATAGTTAAGATTACTGTGCTTCTGGAAGAACTCCTACTGAAACCAATGAGTTGCATCGGGAGTGTTTTGTCCTTAGTAATCCTCATCTTTGTTACTGGTAATTCAAAGCCAGAATAAGGATCAGAAAAACCCTCTTCAGGCTCTGTCACAGGTTGCGGTATTAAAACTGTATAGGCTTATTAATAAGACAAAGTAGTAATTTGCTCTTTTCATGGATTCTGTCCACTTTCTCTAGCTTGTTGGGGAAGTTTCTTATGAACAGCCCCAAAACACCTGCTGAAGTTCGCCACAGATCAATACACATACAGCCACGATGAAGCTGCTGAAAATGCAACTGTTTGCATGCAAACTACGATTATGGGCATAAAATGTGGTCCCATATGTTATTCATTTTGCTTTAGCATACAGCACATTTACCTAGCCCAGCCCGTGCAATACACAGATTCTATCTTGTTTTACTCCAGTTGCTTCACAGAGCATCCTTAGCTAAACTCTTTTGTATATATCAATTAAAATGCAGGAGTAGGCTAGGCATGCTAGGGAATGCATGTGGAGAGCAATTTAACCCACCCCATTCCATTAATCTACCCAATTTCCTTAAAAAGAGTTGTAATCTCCCTCACAGCAAGTAACATTAAATGTATTGCAAGATACATATGTTCACCAAGTGAACATAATGAGAACATATTTATTTTTTCTAAGAATAATGAGCATACAAAACAATTAATTTCAAAGCTATGCAAGTGCTAATTCACTGACAGAAACAAGTATCTGCGTTTTTCCCCTGATATTTTCTAATATATCTGAACATGAAACTAATTTTATTAGCGTTAGTCAGTCAAAGACCAAAGAACTCAAGCTAGAAGTATTTGTTTTCATGAGATTAGATGACCCAGAATAATGAGCATTGTTTAAAAATCAATGAAAGAAAAAGATGACTACGGCATGAACTCTTTCTATTAATATCTTATTTGAATTGCCTAGTTCACATTTTACTTCTCACTTCTACTCTGCCTTTTAGAAAGCTGCGTGAAGCACTAACAGTTAGATGCAGCACTTCAAACACTGTGTAAAGTCCCTAACTATTACAAGTGGAAGTTTCATTACCGAATGAGCAAGAGCAAGTTCTAGTCCTAGGAGTTTGTAACGCTAAAGATAGACAAGATCTCAAAAAATAAGTATCTATGGTGTCATGTCTTCCAGAAGCTAGCTCTATGTTGTTTTTTATTATTTAAAGAATATGGAAAAATGTTGTGAATTTCTCCCTCATGCTTGTGTATGATAGAATATCTCATAAATCAATACTTGTGTCAAATATGTATTTCCTTACTGAAGATCTGAACTGGTGAGAATCTTTACAAATAATTTATACAATCTGGCTGATAATATATCTTAGGAATTCAACCAAAAATTTCAAAAAGGAGAAAAGACTATGCTTGCACAGTAGTTCAGGCCTGGTTTAATTATGAGGCAACGAAGGCCAGAGAAAGCTAGATGAAATGTGAAATGACCACAGATGTCAGGGGAATGGTGTGGTCAGCCTTTGGAGAACCCAATTCTAAAACCAGAAAGGATCCCAGACAGCATGGGACTCAGAAGGAAAACCCCCAAAGAACTATTTTTGTATATTACCAGATATGTTTTCTGTTAGGGAGACAAACAGCTGGACGTGTGAGCAAAGCCACAAGCTGACTGCGAGCCCATTTATATTACGGTACATCACAGTGTGACAAGCCACAACCCTCTCATCTCTTTCAAGAAGGATGAACTCTGCAGGTGACCCTCTGTGTCCAATTTAATTATGATATCTTCAAACCAGAGTCCTTAAGGTCCAGAGAGTTGGAAGATGGGGCTCGACTTCTGTGGAGAGACAGCCAGCCTGTGACTAGGAAACGTGCCAGAAGAGCAGCAGTGCTGTAGCCTCCTGTGAGACAGGGGCCAAGAGGCCAATGGGCTCAAGGGACTGGGGCCTGACCCTGAATCCTTCCGTGTATACGGGCAGGGGGTGGAAGAGCTCAAACATACCTGGGAAAAGACTCAACTTTTAATCACAAGACTTATTTCTTCTCTGAGCCACACAAGCTCAGAGACTCAAAAAAGAGCAAGAACTCAATGGCCAATGGATGATCTTCTGGTAAGCGTATTCTAGCTGTGCACTGACAGGTCACTGCCTTTAGCATAGCACTTAAGTACTACATCTTCATCTTTACATTTCCACGTAGCTTTAGATTTCTCCATAAGACAGACTGCTTCTGTATCAGAACAAACACCTTTCCAGCTTCTTGCACTCCTTACGCAGCCTCTAATATTTAGTGAGAGTAAGACTGTTCTTTATCTTGTAATAATATCATAGCATACCGGCATCCTAGAGGTATAGTAGTAGATCCATTACTAGACACTTAGAAAGCAGGGTTTCCAAAACAGATTTACCACTAGAGATTTTCATGGTCCTCAGATTTCCCTGCAGTATGTAAATACCGCCTCTTAACAAAATGAGCGGTTTTCTAAATCAGTCCCACAAAAGTCAGAAAAGTCTTAGTTACAAATATGTCTGTATTAACAAAAGTGTGGTATACCTCACCCACTTTCTGTTTATTTATATTTGCTTACATAACAAGCAAAGTTAATGCATTAGAGATTAACAAAGTAGCAAAATTATACAACCCTAAACGTGGTTTACCTAATTTTGTTGATACGTTAACTTTCAGATTAAGAGCTTGATTTCTCTACCTCAGCAATGCATTTATGCTAGGTTTCACTGTAGATTCTAGAAGGTTTATTAAAATAGAAAACAAAAAGTGTTACTTGCTTCCCAAAGATACCAACCACTATTCTCTATTGGAAGAGCTCTGGGTGGTAAATTACGCCGCTGGAAACTCTGCATGCTACCTCCTTGACACAACTAATCTCTGCAGAAGTGCCTTGACCGTCACAGGGAAAACTAAAGTGAATGCTCACCCTCCGTGCTTAACTTTAAGCATCCAAGCAGCATCCCAGCACTCAGTGAATTATTCACATATTTAACACAAGCACGTATATATTAAAAGCCACACAGCTTAAAGCAGGCTCAAACTCCACCGTGCCGTAAGATGAAGTTCTCAGATCTGAGGCTTCTCCAGGAACACCCTACTCTGTGATAAGATCCCATTTTCACACTATAAACAATAAACTACATCAAAAGCTATTAGGGTTAACATAGCAAATTCAGAGAAGGTGTAGCTGAGCACAGCTCTCATGGATTTACTCAAAGTTGAATTCACTGTCATGTATTCATTTTGCTGACTAAAATATTATTTAATTTACAGCCTTTAAAAATAGAAGGGTTCAAAATTTGGTGCAGCTATCCTTCTACATCTACATTTAACATTTTAATCCATTTTCTCTCTAACTGGACAGTCTTTAATCACCCAACCAATTGGCTAAGTGCAAAAAACCAGAGCAATTCATGTCACAGCCTTGATTCTTAGCTTCACGACTGCTGTTACTTTAAAAGCAAGCACATGCATGGTCTCCACAGTCTGTGAAACCCACTACACTCAAAATTACCTTTTTTCATCTTCCTAATAAAAGTATCTTCCTTCTTTACAAATCAAAACTTAAAGCTTAAAAAAATATTTAGGTTTGCATCACAGGTATAACAGAAGTTTCTGGTTTCCTCCCTATAATATTTAGCTATGCCTCCATGGCTTGCACATCAAATTGCTCTGTTACATGAGGAATACTAAGTAACATTTGTAACTGCTCACTCATATGGAGAGTCATTTAATGAATATCTCACAGAAAAAAGGATCATTATCATATACATACATTTACATCTCACTTCTATTTTTCTGCAAGAAGACAAATAGATTGAAAGAGAAAGCAAGCTCAGTTGCTTTTGGAAATAAACTTAGTGCCAAAACCAAAACCAGGCCATTGTATCCCCATAATTGAACCTCTCAATTGAACACACAATTGCGGGTGTTTGCTTAACCAAAACCCAAACTTGCATTAGAGACATCTCAGTTAACGAAAAGTGAATGCTCTACTGACTTTTGATTATAGGAGAGAAATTAGCATTAGAAGTTATTACCGCTTTAAGTTTAATCATTGGCAAAATCAGCAGAACTAATTTTAGCTGAGCAAAGCAATGTTCTGAAACTTTGTTAAAAGGTGATTTTCAAAGTCCAATAAATGAACCTGAAACGCGAGGATGTGACAACATACATCTAAAAGATCTAGTACATTCAGTGCTTGAAACACATATGAACATTTGTATTTGTTCCAAGAACAAGCGAACTATCTATCAGTACTGACTTTCTAAATCTGTTGCAATATTAAGAAGTAACAAGTAAACTTACCTATATGCAAGTAATGTGCAAACTTCTACAAAAATTTCAGTAGCAACTGTTTAATACAATAGTAAAATAAAAAACTGACAATGGAACTACTGATTTTCTAGTGACTTTGTGTATACATCAGAGCATCCTAATCAAAAAGGAAAAAAAAAAATCAGCACGTAGAAGGAAAATGGAAGTGTGAAGGATTTGTTAATTATATACTATAAACAGTAAGGGCTTGATGTGTGAAGTTACATATTAAAATATTATCAAATGTCTGATAATTGAAAAAATAACACAGCCAATTTTCAAGCAATAAAATTTAACAGCCCATGCAAGTAAGGCAAGAGGAAACTGTTGCCAATTTTTCCTTTTAATATGTCATTGTCTTCTTTTGCAGAAGCTTACCGGAAGTGATCCTCTGTTGACACCTTTAAGCAAAGAAATGTGACATTCTAGAAATACATAGGGCATCACATGCGTTATAGATGACAATGGAACATACATCGATAATGGGGAAAATAAAGCAATTCCTTGGAGTTCTTCGCTCTTATTCAACAATTTGATTTTTAAATCTTATTGACATTAAATAGTGTTGAATGTGTCAGCAGAGGCAGAGGTGATACTCTTTAAAAAACAGGATAATCAGATTAGGCTGCCCAATCTAAAAACATGCCAGCAAACATTTGGATTCTGATCTATCATACTTTGTCACATGCTTATACAGAAAACTTACTTTTAAAATACTTTATAATACTGCTGCATACAATATCCTTTATTTCCCAACTCTTTTACTTATTAAGACAAATCGCATTTCTGCTATGAGACCTCTGAATAGGGAAGAATTATTATTTTTATCATTTGTAAGGTTTCTAAAAATATAGTTAAGTAGTTCTCCTATAAACATACTGTAATGATTCTAAAGCCTTGGATTTCAGCTGCAAAAAGATTTAAGTATTGGACTTTTGTAAAAATAAAATTCCTATCTTGCTGACAGGTTCAAGATACAAGACCACAAAGCTGTCATTCAGTTAGGATGGAAATATTAACAAACACTTGTCTTGGATCAGCATCCCTTTGTTCATGGTTTGCTATGAGCAGGAGCAAATACTGCAAAGTAACAGGAACAGCTGCAACAGAAGTAACATTATTTAGCACACTAGAAATGAAGCAAAGGGAAAGTACCCAGGTAACTGTCATATAAGCGCTTAGCTATCTTCCTGCTCTTCTCCACCTGACAGCTTCAGAAACATGCCAGAAGAACCAACAATTCAATGTGGATTTGGTCTTTACCTCCTTCAGCTCAGCTTTAGGTCAGTTCTTCTTTTAGCTATTGTTTGCTCTTTTGCATAATAGTCTAATGGTTACTGGAGTCACCCTGGAAAGAGACGACCTCCATCCCCATGTTCCTGCCTTCCACTGACCAGGACGGAAGGCAAACCTGGATGAAGTTGAGCTGGTTAGCTGATGGGCTAAGATTACAAAAGCAAATCAGAGAGCAAATATGACAAGAACACTGCTCCAGCACTAAAGGAGTTTTGACCCAGCTGTCAAGACTGCTTATTTTTCATGAAGGGCTCATTGATTAAGTGCATAGAGAACATTATGCTGGGAGTTAAAAATGAGCTAACTTTGCCTTTGTGCTAAATACTTCTTGGAGTTCCTAAATAAATTCATCTTATCTCCTCACCCGGTCCCAAGGTTTGGCAGCATGCAAGCTACTCTGCTTTACTTAAGAACAAATATTCTACAGTCTTCTGAAAACTATTTCTTATCATATCCTAACAAAGAGGAACTGGCCCTTCAGCAGTCAATAGTATTGGTTACTGCTGACATTTTACTCAGACTGTAATTTTTTTGAGAATAGATAATATTTTCATTTTTTCTGTTCTGTATTCATTTCACTTCTGCATTTTATCACCAGCATTCTAGAACAGCTTCTGTTGTGGTTATCTTGTTTAATTTTTTTTTTTCCTCCCAACTCTTTTGTCACTCCCTCACTTCCATCTGTTTTGAAGAGCTATGTATAAGCTTACTAAAATCTATAAAATTTTGCATTTTCAATTGGAACTGAAAAAAGGACAATATCAAATACAGCTTTAAAATGGAAGCAGAATAAGTCTGGGAACAACCTCTAATCTCCCATCTTGTGTTCCTGTCATTAGCACGCACACACAGCCACACGCAAGTGTGTGAGTGAATTTGCACAAGCTTACTTTGTCCCTCAGATTCTAAAGACTGCCAAGATTAACAGGGAGGAAGGTATAGCTCTAACAATGATAAAAAAATTTGTTAAGGCTGAAATCAGATCTTGTATTCACCTGTAGTTATATTCCAAAATATTACACTGTCGTGGTTTAACGCAGCAGGCGGCCAAACACCACACAGCCGCTCACTCACTCCCCCCACAGCAGGATGGGGAGAGAATCGGAAGGGTAAGAGTGAGAAAAACTCATGGGTTGAGATAAAGACAGTTTAATAGAACAGAAAAGGGAAAATAATAGTAATAACAATGATAATGATAGAATATACAAAATGAGTGATGCACAATGCAGTTGCTCACCACCCGCGCTGACCGATAACCAAGTAGCGATCGCTACTTCCTGGAACACGCCTACCATTCATACACTGAGCATGACATCACATGGTACAGAATACCCCGTTGGCCAGCTGGGCCAGCTGTCCCAGCTATGCTCCCTCCCAGCCTCTTGTGCGCTTGGTAGAGCATGGAAGCTGAATGTCCTTGACTAGCAGGATACTTAGCAACAACTGAAAACATCAGTGTGTTATCAACATTCTTCTCATACTAAATCCAAAACACAGCACTAGGAAGAAATTTAACTCTATCCCAGCCAAAACCAGGACAACACTACACGATACTTTGCGCACAGATCCTCACACCTATTACTGATAACGTTTTTTAAGAGCTAGTACATAGACCTAAAATGGCGCACCAAGAAGAACAGCGGGCTTTAATTTCATCAGTACTAAATCAAAGCCAAATCTGGTACTCATTCCCATTTTTGCCCTGAGCAGTAAGTGATGGAGTACTTATTCAATACTGATTTAACTTACAATTAGTTTTCCTAAATGCAATGGCTATACCCAATCTCACAAACTTCATTTTTAACCTTAACATGTGACATAATATGAAAACTGCTGACACAAATAATTGACTGCTTTATTATAAATCAGAATACTTAAAATTGTTTTTAAAATACCTCATAAATCCACATTAAGTCTACTTTCTTGATTTCAGAAAAGTTCATTTTATTTCCACAGCAATATTCCATGATCTGAGCACTTAAAAAAAAATGACTTTTCTAAGTTTTAACTGTCATTGAAATATCTTTCATTTCAAAGATATCAAGAAATTATCACTATTCATTTTCAATACAAAGCCTCTTACATTTCAGCTGTCATTTTCAAAAAATCATACTGAAAATAGTGTTTCTAAGCAGAGTTCAGTTGCAGTGTAATAAGTAATAATTTCATCAATTAGCAGTATTCAGCATCCACTGAGAGTTCTCTCACTATTATTTTATTCATAGAGTCCTTTGTGGAAGTAGCATACTAAAAAGATCCATTTATCCTTCAAGGTTTTTCATAAATGTGTCATACATCTTAGAAAACAATTGGTTATTATTCTCGCTCAATCTAAATAACTATAATAATTTCCAGGTGTAAAACCTCTTCTTATACTTCCAATCTTCTTTACTCACATTATGGGTCTACATTTTTAATAACCTATTCTAACACTTGTACCTACTTTCACACATGCATTCTGGAGTTTTGCATGTATGCTAGACATGCCTGGATGGGAGGGTAGTCAGCTTATTGTTAAGAGCAGAATAGAATTGGGTTTCATAGAATGCCCTTCACAATCAAGGCAAAACCAAGCATTTTATAATGAGTTAGATGCTAGTATAGATGCTAACAGTGCAATGCCTGTAAAGGAAAATGCTGTGATTGTTAAACTCAGCAACAGCTTGCTTGCAGCACCTATTTTATTTCTCCTTCCCTCTACATCCCTCCAGATATTTATCAGCCCATTTCTCCTCACCCAGAAGGACATATCCTGCCTTCTGTCCTTTCATGTCAAGACTGCAAAGGGCTCCCTTCAGAGCACAATATTATCATTCCTCAATCTACTAACAGAGATGTGATTGGGCAGTATGAGGACCTCTCTCAAGGCTGGGTAAACAGCCCTCTGCAGAGCGCAGAGCACAACCAAACATCCCCATCTTAGGAAACGGTAGCCCAAACTTCAGTGATGCATCTCCTACACAGCAGCCTGCTTCATTCTCTCCAAGTTGGTCAAATGTTTTGTTGACCGAGAAAACCCCGGCCAGGACAGTTCATTCCAACAGAAGAAGTTTCAACTTAAATAAGGCCTCTCAGAGCACAGCTAACGAAATCGTAGTGCAGCAATATATTAATAAATAAACTAGGTACCGCAACAACCTATCTGAAAATGGCACAGAGTCCGATTTCCATAATAAATATAAACCTAATGACACTGCTTATATGACTAATACCTGAAAGAAGTGCATCATTAGGAAGAAGAGATTAACATCAAACTTTCAAAGCAGCTTTCGATTTTTCCACCTCATTTCTATATTCTCAAAGTGGTGTGCACAGGTACATCTATTAAAAAAACTGCATACACCGGCAAGACATGTGAATCAGTTTGGCTGCCTGCGCACTTCCCTCTTTAATTACATATATAATTGTTTTTGAACCTGAAATTAAAATTTCGGAATGCATCACGATTGCCTTTAACTGATGATTACCATCCCATCTAAATGGAAATATTTACATTCAACACCTAGATTTTTTTTTTTAATTAGCTTTCAAATGAAGTCACAGGCAAGCATATCTGCCTTCTCCCATTTGCACTGTTGGTGTCAAGTTGAACTGGAAAGGCCAACCATTTCAATGAACTAAAATAAACGTAATTTTAAGGTCAAGTCACTTGTAACACTTCAGGCAGCAAATGTCATACTGAAAATAAAACTGAACCTTGGCTTGAGCAGAGATGAAAGATTTGGCATTTCAAGGACTTCATTGTGTTTATCACTTTAAATTTACAAATAAAACACCAGCATCACATATATTAATATTTATCATACTAATAAAGCTTACTGAAACTATATGTATAAATACTGGAAGCATTTTTAAAAACAAAATACTTTTATAGGTGGGCTTACCCTAATTTCAAATTATGGTGAAGTCTCTGCAAGACCTAAAAACACTCAAAATTCCACACTGGCTTAGTAAGGCATCTCTGACCATGGTAAGAGACTAGATGTTTCATAAGGTCTAAGTACTCTGACAGAGGGCAGAACTGAAATTGCCCAACTCAGCATAAGAAAACAAGGATATTGAAAAAGCGGGTTATTTCATTTGTTCTGAGACTACACATCAAAGGTATGGATGTATTTTTCCCCATCCCCAGCCTGAGCAGCATGACCCAAGTACTGGCCATCTAAGGTTGACATTCTACAGCTATCGGACAGAGTAATTCACTCCCACCACTCACAATGCATGCTAATACACTGACATCTGAGGAATTAAAACATCTCATGGTTTTGACTAAGGCCTACCACTGTGGAACCTCCATTTACTCAAAGCCCTTCACAAATACACTTACAGGTTTGATATAGACATGCCAGTCATCCAGATGATGCATTTCCAAGGGGAATGACCCCCTCTTCTGTTGTAAGGCAGTTAGGGAAGGTTACGCAGTGATTTCTGAGCTGTCTTGGGGACAGAGTACATACCAAAATTGCTTCTCTAAGAGATTCTTGCATCCTTCCTGCTTGCAAGGAAAACTGGATCCCTTTGGTGTAAATCTGGGCTCAGAATGGTAGTTCTACCACAACTTAACCAGGTAATAGCTTGTGAATTGGATAATATTAAGAAAAAAATCCTATACGTATCTTGATCTAAACAGTCCCCAAATGTACTTGCTTTGGCATTTCATCCTGTGTCTTCTAATTTTTGTTGGTTTTTACTACTGATATTTGAAGAAGCTTGCCCACCTGAATGCTATGTTCTTTGCCATCTGCAACAACAAAAAAGTTGTAAGAGTCTATGAGCAGAAAAAAAGGAATTTAAAGCTAAACTTAAGACGCAGTCTGAATCACCTGTTATTTCATAAAAGAATACACCTGGCCAATTTGAAGGCAAAATGTTCTTATTTCTAATAAGCATTATTATAAGAAGAAAACCAGAGAATTTAGGTCATTTCCTCCACTTACTTCTTTACCTGTTTTCTTCCCCAGTGTCAATTTGACCTGGATATATCTGATTTTTTTTATATTTACACTTTGAATTATGGCATTACATTTGAATTGCATACAGACCAAGACGAGAAAATGCCCACTAAGATCTGTGTAGCCGATCTCTGCTGGCACATTTCACAAACTGATGCTCTGCACATGTAAAGACGCCAGAGATTTATGCTGTGCTGATCTGCAAGAATTCTGCCCTTAGTATACAAATGACAGCAAATGAAAATGAAAAGACTTTGAACACATGCTCACACAAACGCCACCCTTTGAGCTTCTGATAAGACATTTATGGCCAAAGGTTTCCTAATCCCAAATGTTTGATTTCTTTGCCAAATCACATACTTGCCGAAGTCTCATACAAAGGCACAAATCCTGTTCTTCTCAAAGGTGACAGCACAGGGCAGGGAGCAGTGTGTAACACTGTACTGATGAAATAAAAAAAGGAATAGAAATCATATGCTAATAAGAGGAGGGAGGTTGCCAGGCAACCAGGGAGGGAGAGAAAGCAGTTTTTTATTTGAACTCTGTACTGTCAAAGGGTTAGCGTAGCCAGAACAAACAGGACACATTCAATCCAGCTTGTCTGCGGCCACCAGGAATTTCAGCTTTTCTCAATATTTTAAGTAGAAGTGTATTCCCAACTCAGTGCCAGCTATGTTTGTGTTCCCTGGGTCATTTTATTGACACTGGCAAAATGGCATAGGATAGGATGGACAGTAGATTTTTAAAAAGTGTCCATTTGAAAAGCAGCAGCATGTGTCTTTGGGTAGCACAAACTGCACCATGCATGTAGACTGGCTTGTAGGATGGAAATAGCTGTGCAACCTTGGGTCCAAGCAAATCCCAGTCCATCAGATACAGCCACACCTCTGTGGTGTAAACTGCACTGAAAACTGTGCAAGTTCTGCCCTGCTGCTAAAACTGCACCCCTTCAAATGCCTCTCAAAAGACTGCACCACTACACTCTTGTCACATCTGATGGGCAAAATCCTGCCTTATGGATCTCAGCTTCCTCTATCAACATGTAGTTTTACTTTCTTAAAAGATGTAACACTAAGCAGAGGAAAGAATAAAATTCAAGTCCAGTCTACAATATAAAATCATCATTAAATCCATTTATGTAACAAAAAGGAAAAGGAGTTTCAGTTCCCTCTTGTTTTCAGAGTTGTTAACTGCAGCGACAGCCATCAAAAGTCTCATAATGGCCTGCGTTTCTCATAAGTCCAAGCCATGAGAAAAGGTGGGAGTAGCAGGTCTTATTTTAAAGGCCTTCTTACAAAAGGTAAAGAAAAGACTTTACTCTTTTCTTCTTTACAAAAAGAGTAAAATTTTTAAAATGTGGAAAAAATTGGAAGTTGAATTCATGAGTAACATTCAAACTCAAAGGTCAAAGGAAAATGAAAAGCACAAGAGTCAATTTTTTTTTCCCCCCAATATCATTATTTTCAGTGCTACAATTTAGCAGACTATCGGCAGTGGAGGGAAGACCGTACGTAACTCTTTGAGCATCAACAGGATTTGCATATACAACATGAAAAGATAAAATGTTTCATACAGAAGACTTTCTTTCCTACTTGCCAGACCAGGTTTTAACCTGATGAGTAAGTCATATTGTTCAATTCTCCAAAACAGACATAATTGTGGTCTATAATCTTCCACGAGGTCTTGGTAATCATGCTATAATTGCTATTCCACTCAGCTAAGATTTTACTACAATAAAACCATGAAAACAACGAAAGAGCTTGAGAAATTCATTAAAGAAAAATAGCTAAACAGGAAGCTTTGTTTCCTCACTGATTGTTCATCAAATGACCCTAGAAAGACACAGCCATCAATCTGGAACAGCCATCTGATCATCATGGCAAGCTATAGAGCAATAACTTAAAAAAATCCTACATATTAAAGCATCATTATGGAAATTCAAACAACTAGCAGGTATCTACAACAGAGAGAGACACTGTAATAATTCGGGCTTTTTAAAATAGAAGTTTAGCCTAGATCAAAGAAAGGTAGCTTCAGCTATTTATTCATATAATCTTTGCTTGACAGTTTTGCAAGCCATGCTGACTAGTAGGATTTCCTGCTATCTTGCTGGAGGTTTCCTGTGTTTTTACACTATTCTTTATTTTTCAATACTTGCCCTGCTTCCCTCTTTAGAGGACACCAAGCTTAGCTCTCAGACGTACCTTCAAGGCACCGCCTTTGCTACCTGCAGTTTTTCACTGTTCTAGTCCATTTGTATTGGGAGAAGAATAAACCTGACAAGCGAAACTTGCTTACCTCGCTGTCATAGCCCGTGCTTTGTGGCACCCGCTAAGACAGAAAGAAGAACGGTCACTGCTTTCAAACCTTCTACTTTAAGTCGTATGGAAACTGCAGGTTATACAATAAAGCTTTCTTGAGGCTTAGAGGTACTTCCCAGGTGGCCCTTGCATGCAGGAGGGAGCACAGCACAAGAAGCCCTGTTCCCCCACCTATCCAACCCTGGAACCAGCTGCAGCCCTTGAGTTCAGGTGTGCTGACTGGATCCTTGGTGAGCTGCTCAAACAGGCTATAACCTCATTCCACCTTCATTAGCAGCCTTCAGAGAGCAGTGTATGTCTTGCTGCTGAAGAAACTCAAAATTAACACATACATGCACTAAGGAAGTCCTGGAGTCTCCTGTGTCCTCACTAAGGTCAGCATCCACTGGGCACAGTCTGGCCCTTAAGAAACACTCCTTTTCACCCTGAAGTTAATGTAGTTCGTAAAGCTTTTGTCCACAATAGGCAAGAGCAACATATTAATACCTATGGATTACACCACCAGAAAAATAAAAGTACAGTGCACAAGAAGCATAGCAAATGTCAGCTTTCTAAAGTAACACCAAATAAAGCTACATGGATGAATTTCATAATTACTTTCCAAACAAAAAGATGTTATTTAAGAGCCATCTATATTTTCTAAAACTAAATGAAAAGAAAGCTTGACACAGTTACAGTGACTATGTTCATTATATTATATATTATATTGTGAAAGTGCCACAAATTTACCCCAGTAATGCTCAGACAATTCCCAGATTGCTATTCCAGAAAATGGCGGTAGCCCTTCACACCTTTCCTTTTATTCTCACAAATCAGGCATCAGTGCTGACATTTGGAAACAGCTGTGACAGCGTGCTAGGTACGCAGCTGCTGGCCCAGCAAGGAATTTCCCATTCATCAACACCCAACTCCCCTTTAAAAATATGCAATAGATGACTCAGAGGGAAGGTTAGATCTGTGAAATGCCAACATACTCTCTACTGACTGTAAGAACAATAATGCTGTTTCATACTAAGGTATGTTGGGGGGGTGGGTGTTAATTTACTGTCAATGTTTTGGGTTTGTGACAACAGCGTGGCAAAGCATCTCTGCTCTGCTGAGAAGAAGCCCTTACCAAGGAAGGCTGGGAGTCCTACTCTCACTAGCTGTAGACTGGATGGCAAACAGCTAGAAAGCATCCACCACTCAAACATCACTGAATGAGATGACTAGAGAGGCTGCAGAGAAAGACTGGAATGCAGTCAGGGAAACATAGGAAGACATAGGATGTAGAGAACAATATTAAGTAATGTCATTCAAGGTTGTGTCATCCTGCATGAACTCAAGAAACTGAGTTAAGATTCTACTCAGCACTTCACAGTGCCATTCATAATTTCTCAGTACTTGATCTGACAACTTTAATTTCTTTAAAGAATCCTGAAGTTTCCAATAGATCCCATTATGTATGGTTTACACACAATCATAGTAAAAAAAGGCAAAAAAAGGAAGACTTTCATTCCCAGAGTATCCTTGGGAAATGTATGTGTGAAGCCTGTAAACACTATCCGGAGTTTGAAGGTACATTTAACGTACAATTTCACATTATAAGTTAGAAAGGGAATGCTGTCCTCATACCATAGATTTCAAAATTTCTTATAAAGATCTAGAGATGTAATAAATAAAAAGCCATGACAAGTCCTTGCACCATACATCCAAGGTAGGTACTTTCACCTGTAGCTATTTTGGAATGGGTTTTCTTTCCTTTTGCTTAAAGTTTCTGCACCCGAGGAATATTCTCAGCACGTTCTGACAGATTTGACCAGATTCCACCTCCCTCTCAAAAAAAAAAAAAAAAAAAAAAAAAAAAAAGGCAGTGTTTGGGTGTTGTGGGATTGGCAGTTGTTTGGGGTTTTGTTTGGTTTGGGGGTTTTTGGTTTTTTTTGGTTTTGGTGGTGATTTTTTTTTTTTTAACACTAACATTTTTTGGAGAAGACCCTATATTTTAATCACAACACTCCTAGTCTTCCACAATTTGGAAAGCAGACTTTTAGAACAAGATTATCTATGTGATTTCTTCATCTTCTTTAGTAAGGCCAAAAGATTTCAGGGACAGGATGCCCAGGAGCTGAAGCTGCTGGCTAAGCCAACCAATGGGGATGAGATTCCTTAGGGACAGCTATTAAGAAACTTGGAGAATTGGCTGTGATTTTAGCTACTTCTAGCACAGATTCTTGGTTCCTCTTTAACCAATGACATCAGTCTTTTTATCCGGCCTTAACTGTCTAAATAAATGATAAAGTAGTACCAAGACTCCAAAGGTCATATTTAATATTTTAATTATATGAACTATGTTGTGTGAAATGCTAACCATTGATACAAGTTTAACAAAATCATTCATTCAGTTTTTATACCATAGCCAAGAAGGTGACCAAAACATTCAAGTTGTGCTGCCAGTGCTCATGTTGATAGACTTTTCCGCTCAACAACCAAATTTCTGAGAATATTTATCTACAATGATATAGGCTAAGCTAACATGCA
>NW_009196049.1:0-1672 GCF_000690835.1 Fulmarus glacialis | reverse complement strand
TTATTGAAAATACACTACTTTTTTTTTCCCCAAAAAAAGTCCCATGCAGAGGAAAAAAAAAAAAAACAAAACAAAAAAACCAGAGAGCTGCAATTAGACTATCAGTAATTATCGATACATTCATCTGGGAGACAAATCATACAATGACTAAATTTATTCAAACAGATGGGGAAAGGACAATACATTTGGTTAGGAGTAGACTGCCTTGATTTCCTTGTTAATTTAAATGAGTGCTGAAAACAAAAACACAGGAAGATACTGACCAAAGTTTCTTTTTTCAACTTGAGAGTAAAGCAAACACTAGTCTTTTTCAAAATCCATCAGTCTTCTACATCATGTAGTGCTGCATACTATTACCAACACATGATCCTACAATAATATATTGTTCTTTGAATCTGAGTCATACATATCTAGAAATGCAAAACAATGTAATCCCACAAATACTTTGCATTAAAAATTTGAGGAAAGTACTCAAAAACCTGTACTGCTAAAATCAAACTTTTGTAATAGAAAAATGAACTTCAACACCTAAAGAAAAATGCTCTGAAGATACTGAGCTGGTAAAAGACAGACAGTACCGATTTCATACCACAGTGCCTCCCTGACTGCTAGGAAGACTTCTACGATAGTTCATTTTTCCCATCCATTCCATGTTTCAGTTTTATCAGAGCATCTCTAAGAGCATTTCTGGACATTAGTCATGGTTTGAGCAGCAGCTCAGTTAGGAAATGGACTGGACACAAAAACTCAGTATGCAAATTAATGATAAAATTCAGTCACAACTGACCTAGAGGTGTATTCAAGCTGCTGCTGTGCATGTTTATGTATTGTGCCTGGGCCCTCAATGAGCTGCAATAGCCCATCCTAAACCTAATATTTTAACCCAATATTTTAAACTTCAAGGCATACCCCAGCAAAAAGTTGTGTCAGGCTGGAACAAGATTGTCAAACTACAAGCTGTTTTATCGTCACTTTGTTTTTACTACACTGACTACAATAGCTGAAGCTTACAGCCACGTGCAAGGTCCTGTGAAGGGTGCGAGAAAGCTACCTTGAGTCCCAACCAACCATGCAACCTGGCTAACACCAGCAGAAGTCCACCACGTTACACTGCACTAGCCTTGGTCCCAGTCCACCTCACCTCCGCCTTGCACCAGGCCATGTTCGGACCCTACTTCCAAGCTCTCAGTCTGACCTGTGACAAGAAATGTCACGCAAAGACGTTAAGTGCCACAGGTACTGGAAGCCACTTGCAGCAAGGGTGCTAATCCTGCCATCCTGCTCTGCATTCCATGCAACTGTTCTACTCCCAGGAGACACGGTGCAGTACGTCAGCTCAGCTTGGCCCACAGCAGGACAGTGAAGAACTGAGGGCCCGCACACCTCCGACGGCCCACAGGCCGCTGAGGGCCACTGAGGCCAAGGCTGTGAGGCACCGTGAGAGGGCCCGGCCTGGCACCTTGAGGCCCGTGAGGCCGCCCAGAGCCTCCTCAGGCCACGGCCCCCGAGCAGCCCTGCCCCGTAGGAACCCTGCAAGAGCCGGGACGGTCACCTCACTGCGGGAGACGGGGCTCGCCCCAACCCAGCCCTCGGCTTCGCCGGCGGGGAGTGACAGGAGGCGGCGAAGAGAAGGGGAGGCGCCGAGCGCCGCCCTCTCACGCCCCCACACACC
>NW_009196048.1:0-6226 GCF_000690835.1 Fulmarus glacialis | reverse complement strand
CACTTGGCCTTGTTGAACCTCATACGGTTAATATCTCCCTTGTTGGACTCTCTGCAAACAGGTCCTATTCCCTGTCTGTCGCCTGACCCTCTTCAAGTGTCACCAGCAGGATGAGATATAGTGTAAGGAAACCCCTCTGCCTCCCTTTAGGGACTGGCTTACCAGACGGTCTCCAGCCTTGGTGTTGGGGGTCATGCCTGGCCCATCTGGCCCATCTCAAGTGAGGTGAGACAGCCATCATCTCCCCTTGTTCTGCCAACACTTCCCCACTTCACCCAGTTGCTAATTGCCGTTCACAAGGAGATGCTTGCTAACACCTTTCACCACCTTTACCTTCTTGCTGGGAAATTGAAGGACTTTATTGGCCCAGGAACAGACATTCAGGCTTCAAAAGAAATCCTGTTTGTCTGTGGAGGAGGGGGACCCTGTTTGGGGCTCGGAAAGTGCATGCAGCACGTTGCTTGCAGATCCTGCACAGGTCCACCGGGACACGGAGGGACTTACATCAACAGGACGGCTAACCTGTTGGTGGATTTAGCTGAAAGTGGCCAATGAGCTTAAAAAGTTAATGGGGGAAAGGAGGGGGTGGCTTACGTGGTTTAAAATGACAGATAGTGGCCTGCTGACAGCCAATATGTTTGGATGCATCTGTCCAGGTAGATAGAGCCAGGGGTGCAGGATGCGTTTGCTCCGACATCAGGTTTCTCAGCTATGGGTGTTTGTGCCAGGCAGGTGGAGGGTGGTGCACGCAACTGCTGTTTTTGGTTCACTGGCTTCCCAAATTGTTCAGAGAACCAAAAAATGTCAAAACCATTTTGCTTCGAATTGAATGGAATGCTGTATCCGACTCCAAAATGATCCATTTTGTGTTGTTTCTAAGCTCTCCCTGGATGATTTTAATTACTTAATATTTATTTTTTTTAAAAAGGTAAGAAACACCAAGTGAAAAAAAATCAAGGTTTGACTTTTTGAGGTGTTCCACGTTTCCCCAAAAACCTTTTGTTTAAATCAGCATAAATTCTCCCACAAAACCATCTCGGATGAATCAAAACTGCGTTGCCTTACCGACCACTTCTCCCCCTTCACAGATGGTGGAGTGGAGCCACCAGAGAAGTGGAGGCTTGATTGCCCACCATACTGAAGTACCGACCCACTCCTCACCACCCCAGTGTCTGCATCCTCACACCTGCTTAGTGAAGAAGGATGGATTATCTCCACTGCTCGAAGGGGAGGATGGGTAACACACAGGATTCACACAGGTTACCTGTCCTTCAGCTGGGAGCTGAGACCTCCTGTGAGGTCCAGGCTGAGCTGCAAGGCTCTTAGATCAGCTTTGCCTGTCCCTCTCTCAGCCCATACACCTTTGGCCTGGGATTTGTTTCCATGAAATGGATGTTTTCTCCCCAATACCCTGGATGTTATCTACAAAGGGGAGGAATTTTCTTGGGATGTGAAATGGCGGGTGGGAATGAGGATTAACTTGGGATGAGCTCTGCCCAGCCTCATTGAAATGAAGGTTGCACTCACAGCTGGGAGGTGGGGAGTAGAGATGGACCCTGGTGAATGTGGGGTGTCTCTGAGGGTGTGTGTTGGGGCATGCTGAGCTGTGGGCACAGACCCAGAGCTGTTCCCGAGGGACCTCAGCAGGGCACCCATCTTTACGGAGCCAGGGGCAGCCTTCCTCCAGCTGAGCAACTCTGCTTGCCACATTGCAGGTTTTTCTGTGTACAACCCGGGACTCTGATTTTCTACAGGAGCTATGTCAAAGGCATTTAGGCATCTGAAGCCCTTAGGCTTCCCAAACAAACAAAAAAAACCAAACAAAAAAAGAAATCCAGCTTTGGCTTTGTCTGAGTGGCACCTCGTAGTGAAGGAAGTGCAAAATAGTAATACTTAGCTGTTCTCTGGCATGGCCCAAATGATGTCCAGGGCCTGGACCCAGATAAGGGAGGTTTCAGCCCCACTTGCTGCTCGCCATGGAGGAGCTTGGAGTGATCATGGAACAGCTTTTGGGCAGGTGGATAACAGCAGCATGGTTCCTGCCTTAACATCAACCTGGGAACCACCTCGTCCACACAGTAGGAGCAGAGAGTCCCACCACTGGCAGCTCTTCTGCCTCCACCCTCCCCACCCTGAAGCCCTTCAACAAGAGCTCTTAGAGTGATCTGCAGATGAGGCCTCATTATACAAATGGGGAAAAAAGAGGCACAAAGCAGTGACATGGTCTTCCTCTTGTTTTCCTGGGGGTACGACCACCCCTATGACCAACCATCACAAATCCTATTTTGCTGGTCTAACTGCCAGACTGTGTCGTGGGATGCCCACAACATCTGTGTGATGGTACGCCAGGAAATGGATAACCTTTGTATTCAAAATATGATTAATGCAGCCAGTTGACCAAAGCACCAAACCCCTTCTCAAGTGGCCATCACAACTGTTCATCCTTGTTGAAGAGCGGACAGTGTTAATGGCTGGTCAAATACATGAACTGCAGCTTGCTTCTGGCTGGGCTAACCCAACGGCTGTCAGCAGCACCTGGAAATACAGCTTGCTTCCCCACTTTACAAGCACAACTTACGCAATTCACCGTCCAGCCCTAATTTAAACCGCAGTCTTTTTTTTTCCCCCCTTCATGAGGTAAAAATGCCATCCAGAATTTCCATTTAAATCTAATCAGTTGCTACATGGGCCCATCGTCTTTGCTTGGAAATGCACAGGACGTGTCCATACAGCTCTACAGCACTACACTCCTCCCTACACCCTCTCCACCCCCGCTTCTCACCTCCCCCCTCCCCAAACTATGACTCATCTTAAGGCAGAAGGTTAATTTAGGTTAATTATCTTCCTGGTTAGCAGTGCATACATGTCCTGAGCAGCAATAAAGGTTTGACACCCCTTCTGCTGCTGCAAATCAATTTTCTTCCTCATTTACTGTAAATGGAAATGAGCCAGGTTCTTTGGCATCAAAGTAAACATTTCTCTGCATGAAACTCAACTTGTGAACCTGGTAATTTCAGATTTGCTTATAACATGCGCATTTGCCAAGAAAAAAGAAAAGCAGCTGTTTGATGTCTCCAAAAACTAGAATTAGCCCTGTAGATCAAACATCAGTTCGCCTGCTGCTTTAATAATGGAAGGATCCAGTTGCATTAAGCACGAGGATATCATTACACTATGTACGGTGCTTACATATAAGCTACCCCCTAATTCCCCTACTTAACAGCTAATGCATATTATTATTATTTACTCTTTGAGTTAGAGGCTCAACCGTGATCCGAGTTCTGCGGTGTTAGGTGCTCTACAGACATGCACAAAAGGAGAGTCCCTGCCCCAAAGAGCTCGCATTCTAAATAGACACAGAAGACAACAAAGGACGTGTTACTGCCCCAGGGAAGAGGAGCGTGAAGGGACATGCAAATATCCCAAAGCAAGTTTACAGCAAAAGCAAGAATAAGACGCTTGTGGTTAGAGTCCTAATCTAGTCAGCTGCCACTCCTGAAGGTGGATATCTTTATAAGGTGGAAGTGAGTTCCCCGAACTTTAGCTCCTTGAAAATTAGGCTTTTCGTGTAAGCTGATCGTTCAGGCTGTCTCCATAGTCAATGGAGACAGGTCAGCACCTTCGGAGGATGATTCACTGCATCCTCTGTAGCTGGGACTCTTTTCCCACCCTTGTCCAAGCTGAGACTTTAGAGCCCTTTGAGGTGCCTTGAAGAATCTACAACAGACAAAAAATGTCGGCAGCCACGGCACACGTATTGGAGACCCTACACTAGTGAACCTGGTGGACACCAGGAGGGATCCAAAGGGCATCTCAAGAGAGCTGAGCCCTGGATGACCAGATAAGACTGAAAATTTCAGTAGGGGAAGTGAATCCCAAACCCATTTCCCACTCCTAGTTGCAGGACTGTGGGATATAGGGTATTTTCCCTCAGGGGTAAGTGTCCCTTTCTATGAGGCGTAGGAAGAAGGTGATATGAGAAGGTATGGTAGATGCCCCATCCCTGGGAACATTCAAGGTCAGGTTGGACGGGGCTCTGAGCAACTTGATCTAGTGGAAGATGTCCCTGGGCATTGCAGGGGGGTTGGACTAGATGACCTTTAAAGGTCCCTTCCAACCCAAACCATTCTATGATTCTATGATTCTATGAGAAGACTGGTGGTCTTGCTAATCGAGACCAAAATTGCTCACTAGGGGTACAAGTTCTGTTCAAAGACATTCTGTGCCACCATGACATTGTCTTTTCTTCCATATAATGGGAAAGATGATCCCTGCTTTCACCCCAGATGCTGATGAAAGTCTGTGCTCAAGATTAACATGGTGCTCTGAGAACCTTGGGGGAAAGAGGCTACAGAAATGCAAATTCTTCCTGCAAAGTACACCACCAACTAAATACCACTGCTGTGTGATCATAGACTCAAGACGCTGACTGCTTCAACCTTGGTCTGAGGGGACAAATATCCTTATCTTGATCTACTCTCCCATCCATGCTAGTGCCAGGGTAAGATTTCAAATGTATTTCTCTTCTGAGTGAATGTCTCCACCTCTTAGATTAGCAGGATATGCCAAATGGCCAACTCTCTCTGTCTAACCTCAGTTGTTCTATGATTCTATGGCTGAAGACAGGAATTTTTAGAACATGACCTGTTCAAAACTGATCCTGGCATCATGGGACCAGTACTTAAATTTCATAGTAAATAGAGAAAATTATTTAATGTGATACGTATTCATACTTAGGAAAGAGGGACTGAAGGAATGAAAAGGAAAATTTGCTTGAAAGGCTTCCAGATGGTTGGATTTGTTTGTAAGTAGTAAATGGTAACTGGTAAATATCGCTGAGAAGGGCCACTGAAAATCTGATGGAGGCAAACCCTGGGCACTCTCAGATAGGCAACATTTTCTCTGTTTTGAACAATCTGTAAGTCAAGGGTGATTTTTTTCTCTGACTTGCTAACACCCCAAACCTGACCTTATTCAATTTTCTTTTATTCCCCCAAGCAAGCTGATCTTTGATAGCGCAAGAACAATAGGTTTCTGTCCCTTCTGTACCTGGACCTCACATTGTGTCAGTCTGGTCTGAGTGGGTTTGACAGCTTTCTGCAGGAACTGATGCTCCTCCCGTCTTGTGGCCCATCAAGGGTGAGATCTTTCTCTCCCACACCTCAAGAGTTGTACAAGAAATATGTTCATTTTGGCTGAGCAGTGCCCCATGTAAATGATGCCTCCAGGTAGGTTTCTTATGGAGTTCTGCCTAACCTATGAGCAGAGAAAGGGGCAATTAAACTTAAAATTAACTTCATCCCAAAATGTAAAAATTGAAGACAAGAATTACTAGTAGTTGTATAGGACTGTTTCTATGGTTTGTGAACTGTCAGACTTTAAAACTTGAACTGCATCAGGAAAGCTAAACAGCTATATTCATAAAATCTTCTATTCATCCCATTTGGAAAGAAAAAGCCCATATCCTTCTGTATTTTCCTTCATCGCATTTGTGAGGTTGGTTGAAGGTTCTTAGAGATTGGGACTGCAGCACTATGTACTCCAAGGAAGGATATGATTAGTAGACAGAGTGATGTCACAGAAACTAAAAGTTTCTGAGAAGGGCAATTAATTACACAAATCTATAACTCATCACAATGAATCACATTTCCTCTCTGACAGCGAGAAGCATGAAAACCCCTTTTCATGCTGTATTGCAGCAGCTCAAAGGCTGTGATAAGAACAAGCCAATTAGGAACCTCCTTGAAGGGATGTTATATTTAAGGTAGAGTCGATTTTGCTTAGGGCAGAGAGATGGAGTAGATTTCTCAAAGTTCCTTCAAGCAGGAGTGTGCCTCTATAAATGTTTACAGCTCCAAGAAGAACACAAAACTCTGACAGGCTTGGTGCCGTGACCACTTCCCTGGGGAGCCTGTTCCAGGGACTGACCACCCTCTCAGTGAAGAACATTTTCCTAATGTCCAATCTGAACTTCCCCTGACGCAGCTGCGTTCCATTTCCTTGTGTCCTATCGCTGGTCAACAGAAAGAGGAGATCAACATCTCCCCTCCGCTGGGAGGAGGGTCCAGCCTGCGATGAGGTCCCCCCTAAGCCTTCTATTCTCCAAGCTGAACAAGCCAAGTGACCTCAGCTGCTCCTAGTAAGTTGTGCCCTCGAGACCTTTCACCATCTTTGGAGCACAAGTCTTATGAGGAGGCGCTGGGGGAACTGGGACTGTTTAGCCTGG
>NW_009196047.1:41977-46312 GCF_000690835.1 Fulmarus glacialis | reverse complement strand
CCGCCTCCTTTTCTTTTTTTGGTAACAATATCCTATACAGAAAGGAAACAAACAAATTAACCGCTCGGTCTCCAGGCTGAGGCAGCCTCACCCACACAAAGCAGCCGTCGCCCTTGATCCCAAAAGCGCTACATCCCCTGCACCGTCCCACGGGCACGGCAGCGGCGGGATGGGGGCAGCCGGGGTTTTGCAGCTGCACGGAGCCCCGCTCGCCCCATGGCAGAGCTCAAGGTCAGGAGGGGGCTGCTTTGCTGGCAGAGCCAGGGTTCGACCCAGGGCTTGGGGATCTGCAAGGCTGGTGTGCAAACGTGCCTCTGCTTCAGTCTCTTTCTCCTGCAGGGGTTCAGAAACTACTGGGTCTTTTTCCCTAGAAGGAAGCATAGGCGATGCTGGGGTACACCAACATAGCTATTTCTGTAGTATTCACACCTCACATCTGGTGGCAAAGCAGCATGAAGACTTAAGGGAGACCAATGGGTGCTTGGTGTCCTGCATCCTCCTGCCCACCCCACGCATCAGCTCAGTGGCAACCTGCCAGGCCAGTGCCACCTGCATCATTGTGTCCCCCCAGACAGGTCTCTTGTCACTGTCACCAGGGAGAGGAGAGCCACCTGGGACCTCTTGGCCCCCCAAAAGAGGTCACACGTGGGGCTGCAGGACAGGTCCTCGGAGGTCCGTCAGCAGGGATGTTCTTAAAGTCACCGCAAAGGGCTTGAGTTGGGATGCAGGTGAGACATTGACAGGCAAAGATGAGGCCTTGGGGCAGGCAAGGCTACAGGAGAGGGATGGTTTGCCCCAGACACATGCCCCTCCAATGTGAAACACCCAATGATGCCCGCTGGTGCTCCCATCCCTCCATGCCCAGCACCCCGTGGGGCGGGTGGGCTTGGTTGGGATGGGGTCCTGGCTAGGGGGGCTCAGCAGTGCTGGGAGGCTGCAGCTGCCTCAGAAGCAGCAAAAGCCCCACAAGTGATGGTGGAGCATGAGGAGAGAAGGAAATCCATGCAAGCGCACCAATGGACCTGGGATTTGGGAATGTACCTGTTTTTCTTCTTCACCAGCTGCTAAACAGCCGTTTTCTATCTTAAAGCGTTTAGCACGGCAGAAAAAGCAGCTCAACCCTTAAGAAGGTGGGTAGAGAGGAGATGTTTGAGCCTGTATGAAGCAGTGTAGGACCTTGGACTATGACCTCTGGACCATTTTAAGGGGAAAATGAAGCGGTGCCACTGTCATGCTCAGCATCCAGCAAGTAAAAACCATTTGAGCACCAAGTCTCCTTGGAGCACAGTTGTGTTCACGCCAAATATTTCAAGACACAAGACCAAATTTTGGTAATTGTGCACTGGCTGACCTAAATCCCGTTCCTAATTTTGAAGTGATGTAAATCTAATATTTAACCAACAGAATGAAGTAGCCTAAGTTTATTATGGGGCACACGGTCATACTCATAGCTTACAGTAAATACATAAGTCAGGCAGCTTAGCGGATAACAATCACGTTCAGGGGTTAGGGTATTGTTAAGAGCTGTTTTGCTAAGATAAGATTTCTGACATCCATCATTGCTTCTGTCAAACCCAAGAGGTTGTGAGCGTGATAAGAAGTTGTCGTGGTTTCACTTTGTTAAAAGGTTTTCTCGTGTTTAGGAAAGATTGATTTTGCAGTGGTGATAATTCCCTGCAAGCGGGCAGCATTCCCTATAGCATTTTAAATAACTGTTGCACGACTATTTTGGGAGACAATTCTGGGAGATATTTAACTATTTTTGTCTATTATCTATCCATTTATCTTTTTATCTATTTATCTATCTATTTTTATTTATTTTGACCAAAACCAGCGTTTGGTCCAGGCATTTTTGCTGCTGTTGTTCAGCTGAGTTAGGTGGGAGCCACAACTTCCCGAGAACCACTTTAGGGCTCATGGTCAACAGCCTAATGGGAATTTACCAAATCACCATTCGTTAGCAGAGCCGCATCGGGTTACCATAAACAGGGTAATTCAGCCCAAACCTCCCTCACTGAAGGCTTTACCCCTCACTGGGGCTCTGCATCGCTCTGGGCCTCCCCATCCTCTCCAGGATGGAGGCAAAGAAGCAAACCTCCCTCCCCGAAAAGTTCGGATCACGTGGGAAAACCGCACAGAGCGTGGAGGGATCTCGGTGTACAAATGTGCGGCGCCTCTTCAAAGCTCCGGCACAGAAGCTGTTTACACTGTAAATAAACAGACACAAGTAGCGGGTGCAATCCTTTTCCTCACCCTCTGCTTCTCTGGGGAAGAAAGGCAGCTGCAGAGGTGCTGTGCCTGAGCGCAACGGCAGCAAAATCCTCCTTTTTTTTGGCTTTTGGGGGGTGGTAGAAGGGGATCTCTGAAATAAACTGAGTAAAAATGGGCCGAGGAGGCTGGAAACGGTGAAATAGCAGGACCTTATTTTAAACAGCAGGTTTTCAGAGGAGGCACGCAAAGGTGATGGTGGATTTGCTCTGGCCATCCTGTGCCCAGGCACGTCCAGCTCCTCCGTCGGCACGGTCAGCACTGAGGAGCGCTGGGAAACGGGGGCAATTCGGGGCCGGCTGGCACCATCCATCCTTCCCGAAACACTCGTTTCCAGCAGGGGAAAAACAAACTTCAGGTGAGCAATAAGTGAATCATTTACTCCTGTCTGATTATTAAAAGAAAATCCAGACTGGGATGACAGGTTTAGTGAGTATGAGAGTTACTGCTGCAGGTACAAGCGAGCGAGCTGTGGCGGGGAGAAGTTTTTCCCCAGATTGGGTGGGGAGAGGAAGAAGAAAGGGAAGAAAAAGGCCGTGTCTTAGTGATGGGGAACGTGGAGCAGGGCAGAGCAGCATCCATCCCTGGAGAGGGCAAATGGGTGCCTACCCGGTGCCCTGAGCACCCAGCGGGTGACACAGCAAAGACAGGAGCACCGCAAGCTGCTGCCTGAGCAGCCGCACAGCAGAGGTGCGTAGAGGGTCTCCAGTGGGTGACCCTTTCAGCCACGGGACAGCCCTGCAACATTTCTCAGGGCTTTCAGACCTACCAGTCCCTTTGGCTTGGCCACCCAGCACTCTGGTGTCAGGCCTTGGAGAAGGGATGGGGAGAACACCTGGCTGTGAAACAGCATGAGACCTTCAGGGATGCACAGCAGCCATCGGAGTGGTGTGCCCGGAGCGTGGAGTGGAGCAGTTCTGTGGGGTCCAACAGCTGGACCGGCAGCTTTGCAGCACTGCTTGGCTTTCGGCCACTGAATGCACTTTCGCCTCCTGTCCAGCCCTGTGGGATTAAACTTTCCTCCGCCAGGTGCTCTGTGGTTGGGGCAGGGCTTGGAGAGGCTGGGTGGTGGTGGGCGAGAGAGCTTTAAAATAACCCAGGGTGTGGACATTTCTCTGGCAGTCATGTTATAAAAAGGCCTGGCTTGCCCAAACAGGTATGTACCGTGTGTCCTCGGCCCTTGATGGTGGGTACCTCTGCGGTGGTGGAGTCAGCTGCAAGTGCCTTCGTGGTGGCCAAGCCTTGGAGGCTCATGAAGAACCAACACTCTCCCATGGTGCATGGCAAAGCCATCCTTTGCATGTCTCCAAATAGCAAGGCTTTTGGTCAGGCTGCCCCAGGGCTTGCTGCCAAGCCTTGGAGAGCTGAGGTTGGACTAGATGACCTCCGGAGGTCCCTTTCCACCTGAATTATCCCATGATCAGAGGAATTTCCCCATGACTGCAAGAGCAGCTAGATGCACATATGCTGCTCGGTAATGAAGCTGTACCCAAAACTCCTCCAGACAGGACTTGGGTCATACAGTCTCTTGCTATAATGACACTACCGTCCCAGCCAGTACAACAGGATCCTGTCGTAAAACAAACATTGCATGATGGAGGTACGGGACAGTTAATGCCCGGGTCCATGAATGGGCTTTCAACAGGAGTCAGGCACCGTTGTATCTCCAGGCATAAGAACCTGGTTCCACTACATCCAGGAGGACACCATGCAGGTGTCCCTGCAGCCTGCCCATGCAGTATCTGGTGTCCAAACCAGGCTCCAGCCATGGCCATCCCCACCTTTGAGTGTTTATTTCCACCTTGTTTGGTGTCACCTAATTTGCTGGCTCTTGCCCCAAACCGTTTCTATCATGGGGCTGGTTCATAGCATCTCAACTGGGCAACCAAAACTGCCCAGAGGATGAGGTGGGTTGAGGCTGTGTGTTCCTGCTATGGGAAAAGGGGAGACAGGGCTCCCATCCGCCATCAGCACAGCACCACAGACCCTGCAGCTGCAGGTCAGGGGCTTTTCACAAACTGAGCACCCAACTGCTCACATGGCTGAGGTCTCTGTGTCCCCCAATGC
>NW_009196047.1:23515-41946 GCF_000690835.1 Fulmarus glacialis | reverse complement strand
TGACAAGGGAGCGCTAGCGACGAGATCCCATGTGTTTTTATTTGTGCTAGCTTTGCCGAGATAATTGCCGGCAAACACTGTAGCTTGATAAGCAAAACATTGGCAAGCTGCAATTTCTAAAGCATCTTTAGCTAAATTTGTAGCGGTTGTCTCCAATTTGCAGTCCTGTTTGTGTCTGTGAAGAAGACACATTTTCTCAGCTCCCTTCTCATGTTCCCACTTGCCTCGCACAGCCATGGAGGTAGAAGGAGGATTCCCCTCGCTTTATGCAGCTTGGCTTTGACTGAATAGCTTCCAGTTACCTTGAAACCTAATCTTCTTTTGAACTCTTTTTAAGTCAGTTGCATTCTTGGAAGGAGGTGAGCCTGCGAACTTGTATCATCTGATGAGAGAGATAAGAGCTCTGCAGAACCTACGCCCGGTGGCAGGCACAAGCCAGAAAACATCTGCACCTGCTCACATGGAAAAAGCACCCGGGTATTAGAGGAGGCGATTTGCCTTTCATGAGTTTTGGGATGTTTATTGCATCGGGGAGCTTCTCAGAGATGTCCTGGTTGCCTGCTTTGGGACAACCGCCCATTGGTCCTATGTGAGCTTTGGGACGTGCTGCAAGACAAACCAATACCTGAATATCTCCAGATGAAGATGATCTTCATAATTTGCTTATTGAGGTGGTTTGGTGCTGTTCACAGCTGGTAAAACGGGCTTATGGAAAGAAGCTGAGAGTCCTGCCCCTCCTTAGATCCAGGATTCCCAAGCTTTGCTATTCCTCTTGCCCCAAAATAGGGACTGAGCAACAAGATGTGCTCAAAACTAAATTCTGTCTTCCTTGCCAGTCTAGTTCCCAGTGGCAGCAGCTACCCATGGCCACCAGTGACCATGGAGGGACCCCAAGGATTACATAATTTCTAAAGATCATATGCTGGTGACCCCTCTTCTAGGGGGGGTCTATAGAGCCGTTCCCATTGTTAGCCCCGTACTCTAATCTTTGGGTTAAGGTATGACTTTTGGGTAGTCTGTCTGGTTTCCTGCACAGAGGTACATCCCTATAGGGTCCAAGTGTCTCTGATGAGTGCCTGAGCTTCCACCTGCAGGAGCCAAGGGTTTGGTGTTCAGCTCTTCTCCACCACCTAGAGCCAGCCTGGGGTGGCCTTGCTCTGCTGTTGGTTTTGCATTAGTAAAGTTATTACTGCTAAGACATCAATCCGAGGGAGCAAGCAAGGAGAGGCAGGGCCTATGTAAGAGAGGGAACCAGATCTGTTTGCTTTCACCTATTCCTCCACCCAAACTGGCCATGAGACAACGTGGTGCCCACTGCCTTTGGTCTCCACCGTGGAGCGGAGGACCATCAAAAGAGAAGAGGGCTGGAGAGAAGGACAAAAGCCGCTGCACGTAACATCAGGGGGCAGGGCTGGATGCTGAGCGTGAAGCAACCAGCCTACCTGAGGGCAAAGATCTGGGCCCTCGGGTCTCCCGCAAGAAGCCGGGATGATGCCACTTTTTTCATGTGCCTTCTGCACTCCTCCATGGCTCCTTGGATCCTCAGCTTCAAACGCAGCTGCTTATCTTCCTACATTACTCAGTGTTTCCCTACGTGTGCTCTAATGCATCTTCAAAGCACAGCGCTCACCACAGTGAACAGACCGGTTGATTAAATTAGAGTGACTTCTTCTAATCGTCAATGGTAGTGACTGCAAGGGCTGGGGTAACTGGGAATAAAATTGCCCTGAAATTGCTCATTGTCAGAGCCATTCAAGGTGAGACCTGTAACAACTCAGGAGCCTTCTGTAAGGTCTCACCCTTACAGGAGCAGAGGAGCCTCTGCAAGAGCAGACGTGTACTAATGGGTTTTCCTTTTTTAGTAGTGTTATTCCCACTGGGGTATTAAAGAGATACCCCAGAGCATCTGGGCAAACAGCTAATTCCATCGAAACCCAGGGCAATCCGTGCGCTCTGAGTTGTTCTCAACGTTTTGAATGCCAGATGCAGGTTTCAAATAGTAACTGCGAGGGCGAGTGAGAGGAAACAACCAGCCCTTTTCCCCCTCGGAATTCCTTTGTTCGTTAAAAAAACAGCCAAAAAGTGGTGAAAGTCTAAATTTTGGTTCCAGAGGGTGTGTGCAAGCTCTCAGCCAGAGCAAAATTGGGCTCTTGACAAAAGCAGGCTTTCGGTCCCGGGCACCTCTTGACCACTGGTGGTGGTCAGGAAGGAGGATTTTTTTTCAGTATATACGTTTTTCCAGCCATGGCATCGCTGTTTATTTTCGCCTTCCTCCAAGACAGCAGTGCCTGCCCTCTCTGCCATGGCGGGATGGCATCAGGGCCCCCCCGATGACTGGAGAAGAGCCTCTTTGTCAGGTAACCCAACTGGAGTCCTCCCAGTATGTGATGGTCACATGATGGTTACGGGGCTATGGGAAAGGAGGCGAGTGGGAGTGGGACCGCCGGCTGCCAGAACAGTTCATACAGCCCACAGCGTGCTCCTGCCCACATCTGAGGAGCTGTCGGGAAGGCGAGCGAGAAGGAGGGAGCCGCGGACCAGATGCATTGCTCTGGTGGGCCGTCTCCAGCCTGCAGGCCATCGGGAAGGCACGCCTGCACCAACGCTCCCGGCGGTTGCTCTTTGATAGGTGCCGTGGAGCGAGATCGTGCATCGGAGAGAGAGCGGTGGGGTGATCCAGTCCGGGAAGTCGTGTCTATCTTTGTTCTCCTCCTACCTGATTGTGGGATGACTCATCCCCTTCAAACCAGTGAGGCTATTTCTGACACGAGGTGCTACTTGGCGTGAGTAAAGATGGAAAAGCCTGCCCCATAACTTGGATGATAAAAAGGATAATAATTATGCTTTATATAGCAGACTTACAAATAATGGCTTGCTTCTTTGGCTGTTCAAGACCACACACGCTTTTTTTTTTTCAGGGGGAGAGGTGTGGGGGGTTAATTTGGGACTTTTTTAGCTGGAACAGGAGATCTGTGTGGTCCCGTAGGCTCCTGTATAATAATTCTTTTAGCTTAATATCTTTTGATCTCCTCTAAGTTATTCATCAGCCCTGAATAACACACTGCTTGACAGTCAGAACTTTTTATTGGTGAAATGGTGCTTCATTTCGCCTTCAAACAAAAGCAGGCTCGATGCTGCACTTCCCCGGTTTCTGCAGGAACCCATGGGCAGGTGTCGGGTACGTTAGAAGAAATGGGATATTAAGTGGAGACAGGAAGGAAGGGGAGGAAGAAAAAAGAGAGAGGTCAACAAAGAAAAGTACAACTTACAGGAACAAAAGGAAGAAAACAGCCCCAAAAAACCAGAGGTGCTGGAAAGGTAACAACCAGTAACAGTTTAGGGGTTTTTTTTTACCCATTTAAATAAAAAGAAAAGGGGAAAGAAGGGCTGAAGTGAGGGACAGGTTTGAGAGTTTGTTCAAGTCATCCTGAGGCATCCAGCGACTCTCTGCTCCAAGTCCCTGCAGGGCCCAGACGTTGGGCATGGGGAAAAAGAGAGTCTGGAGGAGACAGTGGCCACGGCTGAGGAAGCGGGGTGAGGTGCTCAGGTCCAGAAAAGCAGATAGTCTCATTCTGAAAAAGCTGGCAAGGTGGGGAAGGCACAAGTTAAGACCACCTCCAGTTGAAGAACAGCCCAGGCCTCCTATATCTGAGAAGGGAGGAAAGTGGTCTGTCCAGCTAAGCCCTCTGGCCTGGGATCAACAGCATGGCGAGTGCCAGAACATCTCCCAAACACCAGGAGGAACAGTACTTTTTTACAACATAAATGTTTTGGAGACTTGAAAAAAGCTGTGAGACTTTGGAGTGGCACACAGGGCATGGCAAGTTCCTCTGGAGGAGATGGGTGCTGCCATGAGCTGGAGGGAGTGGGCACCCAGCTGAGGGCAAGCGAGCAGTGACCTGTGCAGCAAAAGATAGGTTGAAGGAAGATCATGAAGGAAGAATCCCTAAGGATTAGCGTTGAAAATCATTTCACATCCTTCCTGGTGACTTCAGCACAAAACTCCCTAAGGATTAGCGTTGAAAATCATTTCACATCCTCCCTGGTGACTTCAAGCAGCAATGTATTGATAAATCAACTGATGTCAAAAAATGGGGGGAGAAGGTAAGACATCACCAGTCTGGAAATGGATATGAATTGCAGTCCAGAAAAACTGTCTAACTCCAACACAGGGACACCAGAAGTGGGGTGGCACTGAAAAGCACAGAAGAGATTAGCGTTGAAAATCATTTCACATCCTCCCTGGTGACTTCAAGCAGCAATGTATTGATAAATCAACTGATGTCAAAAAATGGGGGGAGAAGGTAAGACATCACCAGTCTGGAAATGGATATGAATTGCAGTCCAGAAAAACTGTCTAACTCCAACACAGGGACACCAGAAGTGGGGTGGCACTGAAAAGCACAGAAGACAAGCTGACACATTTAGGTTGGCATTCATCTGACCTTGTGTCAGTTGTCTGAAAGTAGTCCAAACGCACTCTATAGCCAGCGCAGAGAGAAAGACAGGTCCAGGGGGTAGTTTTCTCCACCTAAGATGCATGTCTGACTTTTCTATGGCTGAAATTCATGGTAGAAGTGAAGCTTTCCAGTAGGAAGAAGCAATAACAACTGTTGCTGTACATACACCATGTATGAGAGCAACATGCAAGCCAGCGTAGAAGAAAAAAACCGATGCTTGCTCTAATACGTGGTTTTCCCTATGGAGAGGTACAAGAGATGCAGGACAGGGTGCATGGCAGCGTGCAATCACAAAGACATGGAGCCCCGAGGACATCGCTGGCGTCTCTGGAACATCCACTTTAGGAAGAGATGGTCACACAACGGTGCTTGCCAGCACTGGGACATGGAAGTGCGGGAGACCACAGCAATGGAACAAGGAGCTGGCTACCCCAGGTGGCTGCAGGAGATGGCTAACCAGCTTGGGGTTGGCTGCTGGCACATCCCCAGCTCACGGCAGTAGGGATTTCGAGTTTCGTCATCGAGTCTAGTTGGGACAGAGCGGTGATAATCCATGCTTGGGCCTCCTACCAGTGCTGCTGTAATGTCTGAGGAGCATTTATTTCCTGGCAAATCTGGAAGAGGGAATGACCCTTCCAAGGCCTCTGCACCTCGTAATACTGTAGCCCCCACTTCATCCTTCCCAGCCGGGAAGGATTTCAACTCCATCAATAGCTGCAGGATGACATTTCCCTTCCTTCCCCCCGCCTTTATCTTGTGGGGTATGAAGAGTTCAAAAGAAAGTGAAATGAAGGCCATCTCAAGACATCCACAACAGGGTCACCTCGGTTCTGCTGCTGCCGGGCTGGAGATGCCCCCTCATGAGAGCAGAGATGTTGGGAGAGACCTCTGCAGTTTGGTGTCCACCACATGTATCTGTCCATGCTGAGACCTATCTCCAAAGAGAGCCCTGGGCTAACAGCAGAAAACAGCAAGCAATTTCTGATGTCTGGGAAGCAAGGGAATAGATGCAGAGGTCAGAAATACAGTCACAGCGAACTGTGGCCACCATTGGCGAGCTACCCAAATGAGAGTTTCTCTCTCCAGGTTTTAACTCCATCCTTGCAGCACAGTAGACAGGTCAAAGCCTGCTTTGAAGCGAAACCTAGGCTGTAACCTATATGCCCAGGCAGGCAGACAGCCAGGTTCACACCGTGCATTAACCCTGGCTCTCAGGGCTTGTGTGTGGACAGTCTGGGTGAAAGCTTTGGTGAAAGAGTCAAAGCTGCGTGGGAAGCATGCTCCTCAGGAAAGGGGCCAGCGGCGCAAAGGCTGCAGTGTAGCCAGGTGGCAAACGCTGGCGAGAGAACTGACGAGAGCCAAAGTGGTCCAGCATCGGCGAGCGGGGCCGGCGGGCAGGAACCGGGACCGAGATCCTGCACGGGGATGGCTGCGAGGAGACCCGCTCCGGCCAAGCCCCTGCGTTGCACCCCCTGGATGTGGTGCTTTGGCAACGCCAACTCACGCTGGCATTGGGACAAACCCAACAGCGGGCAAGACACAGCATCCAGACGCCAGCAAGAGCGGGGCCATGCTCTGCCTGCTGCCCCCGCGGGGGCTTTGCAAAGCAGCCTCACCCCGCAGACGCTGCCCCGTCCCAGGGCTACCCGGGAACCAAGTCTTTATGAAAGTGCTGGGAGGGGGAAGGCGGAAAGGCAGAGCTGCTAATGCACAGTCTGGATCTGGGAAATCTGCAAGATGATTGGTATTAATATTTTGGTTTGGGGTGGAAAATTAAAGATGAAGGGCAAAGCACGGTATTTAGGCACAGATTAGAAAGGAATGGTAAATAATGGGCAAGAATGTAGCCAGGAACTGGATGATTTACTATGACAAAGACAAAGGTGGCTGAAGGCAGGAGAAAGCCATGGGTCTGGGGCTTTGCAGCAGAAGGAGGAATGAAAAATAAAGTCAGGGCTGAGCCGGCATGCTTACAAATGTCTTTGTGCCCCTCAGATGCAAGAAGCCACAGCTGGGATCCTGGTGTTGGTTTTCTATGGGGAGCTTGTGGGCGGTGTTGGGGTGTGGGGGTGTTGAACTGGGACTTTCTGTGCCTGTAAGGATTGAAGATAAACCGAGCGATGGGCTCAGTGTCAGGGACAGTCCTGGTTCAGCATCCCCAAGACTCTGCTCTGAAAGCGGTAGAAACACGCACAGGGGAAGTTGAAGCGATGGCTAAAATCTGCCCCTCCTGTCATTTCTGGGGACTACAGGAAAGTTATTTTAACCTGAGCTGAGAAGCAGACTCTTTGGCTAAAAATCTGTTGCCTTGAGAGGTGTTGAGATGCACTTAAGTATGCCCCAGCCCCCAGCTGCTGCTCCAGAAGAACACCAGTCTCCCGTGGACACATAAGCCAACCCTTGAGGATGTCTCAGACACCCCAGCACCTCTCAAGTGGCCTCAGGTGCCCACGTGTCATTGACAAAATTCAGCCCTCAGAGTCAGTAGAGATGCTGGAGAGAGCTTACATGGCCCAGACAACTCTATTATAGAAACGTCCCCAGATTTAGTGATTTATGCCTCAATTCTGAGTCCAAACAGGTTCAGAGTAACTCCATGCTCTGACTGGGGAACCTTTTTCCTGCTCATTACTGAGCCACAAGCTTTCTCGGCCACAACAGTGGCTGCTATCAACTGGCTCTTGCACAAGCAAGCCATGAGGCTCTTAAGCAAAGCAAAATTCATACATGCAACACTGATAAATCCTCACGAGACAACAACAGAGTCGATGGGTCAGACGGGTCACATTTCCATATGGCGTAAATCAGCTTCACTACATTCAAATGAAGGCGGTCACGTCAATTTACACCTGCTGGAGAAGTGGACCCGAGAAACTTGATAGGAAAGCTATTTCTTCTGTCATGATTTCACTTTGCAAAGCAGGTCGTAAGGCAGTTTACTGAGTGCGATGTTCAGATGCAATATGATAAGGCACTTCCATGCCTGGAAGAAACACCTGTCTAGAGAGATTTTAATAACAACTGCCTTGCAAAAGGGTCGTACTGCTGGGCAGCAAATGTCCTCATTCAGACTGTGAAGAAGATCTGCATTTAATCCTGGTGCACCAGTTTTCCTGTTAAACCAGACTCCTAGGAAGGACTAATGCGGAAGAAGGTGCAATCAAGGCAAGCTGGTGGAAAGATAACCCATCAATTACCCAGCGGCTTGGGATATTCCTTCAAAGGCCCATTCAATTAGACATTCTGATTTGCATGTCTTTCCCATTTGCTGTAGGTACTCATTAGGAGCATTTAAATACAACCCTGACTGCAGCCCCACAAAGCCTTGGGTGGATGCTTTCGAGAACCTCATTTTAGTTTATCAGAGTCGTCAGAAGTTGCAATTACTGTAGAGCAAGAAACAAAGTGCTTTATCGCCCCTTTGAATCTGCTGGGATTAACATCCCCCTCTTGCAAAAATAAGTGTCTTTGCAGTCTTTAAAGATCCCAAAGATCAAGCTCTCTTAAGTCCCATCAGAAAGACAAGCACAGTGACCCCCAAACACTGGACTGATATGTGTCTCAGCTCAACAGCACCCTTCCCCCCTTTTTTTTAGTAGGTTTGTCCCCAGGCGGTTGCCATCCTGGTCCATGTCGACTCATACCACGGTTCGGACTAAGCCGGGGACAGCTGATCTCCCTTCAGCAAGAGACCAGGGCTGGGTCCTGCCTGTCCTCAGCTGCAGTATCTTGGTTTTTCGGCAGGTGGGAGGGGACCGCCCTGCAGTCCCCACACAACAGGTCTGTCCTGTCCTCCTGTCCTCCCTCCCTGACCTTTGCTGCTCTGTCCCAGCTTTTTAGTCTGAGCTGCCGTTTCAACATCACCTGAGCTGAATTGGGACCGGAGTGACATTCGGAGCCCCGTCCAGCCGCGGTCAGACGCTTGGCTGAGAGGTTGGATTCTCGGGTGCCTGATAGGCAGCACAGTCCCACCAAGCCTGGCCCATAGTTGGGACATTCGTGCTGTCTCTCTCCCATGTAGGTGCTGTTCTCTACTGAGGTCAAATCCACCTGGAAACTGCCCAGGAGTCTATTTTCATATAAGATGCAGGAACTGAATGTCCTCAAGTCTGTCTTCCCCCCTGAAAATTTGCCCAAAGCTTCAAAGGTTGCTGTGGAAGGAGAGGCTTGAGTGCTGATAGATCCTTGAGGAAAACAGCTAAAAAAAATCACCCCTCCCTTTCTCCTTCCCCGCTTTGGCAGAGCAACACAAGCAGACGTGGTGTAGACACAGCTGTACCCGCACGCAAGGGCTTTGGTCAGCGTAGCATGTTATCGTGGGAGGTGGTGCAGCGAAACACGCTCCGGCAGGAGAAATCCTTGCAGAATTGGCCCAGCCTCGGTCAATATTTGTCCTGAGTTTGCACAGAGCCAGCCCCGAGGCTGGCGAGGATGACTTCACGTCCCCATGCCCACCAGGCCAGGAGACCCGGGCAGGCAGAAGGGCTGTGCACCTCCTCCAAACGCAGGGGTACCCCGTCCCTGGCAGGGCAGGATGGGTGCTGGAGGAGGCATGACTGAGAAACCAGCGGTGGTCCTAAAACCCCATTCAGCCTGGCCCCACCAAACCCTTCATGCCCCCCTGGCGCACTAGCACCCCAAACACAAGCAAGAAAGCAGACAGTGTTTTAAAAGAAGAAAACCATGTTAGCCTTATCCCAGCCTTTGATTTCTGCTTGGATGTTCTTGTACGAGGTATAAAGGTAGTGTCTCTAATGAGATTACATATTATAGTCACTCAGGAGTTGTTAAAGGGCTGTTTCTAATGGGATTAAAATGTATAGCACCCAGTTATAGCTGTAATTGCATTACACCCCTAAGGAGAGCCTGTAGTGTAAACTGAAGGCAGGTCAGGGATTCGGCGCACACTGCTTCGCTTCAGTATCTCCCGAGCTGCTTCCCTGTTTTTCCTTTTTTCCCCTGTCTTGGATGAAGAACAAAGAGGGAGAAGATTTAGCAGAGTGTCAGGAAGTGACTGGAGGCTAATCCCTCCGCTGACACTCCCCAGCACCAGGGGGAAGTAACTGAGATCAGCCAAATTGGCATATCAAAAGCCTTCTAATTATGTCACTGGTGGCTTGAGCCAATTCCTAACATTCTTATTCATGGAGTTTCCAGCACAAGAAAACCCTTCTTAATCCGAGCTGCTGTTGTGCAGAACGTAATGTCATGGGTGGGTTTCTCTTTGTTAGCGCTGGGGACGCCAGGATGGCTCCCTCCTCGCGGGCTGCAGCCCTAAGTGACGGCAGGACGTGGTGGGGCATCTCCCGGTTGCTTTTGCGTGGCGGGGTTTTGTCAACGAAGTTGTATCATCCGAAAAATAAAATCAAATCCCTCCTCCCCATGCACTTGCGCTTTGGTCATGGAGAGCTGCGGTAAGCCGGGCCCAGGTTTTTCCAAAAAATGATGGTGTGACAGGAGAGATCCTGCCTCCCTGCACGTGTCCCCAGGGTTGTGCTGCTCAAGACCACCATGCCACCAAACCCCACTTGCACACCGTGCAGTGACCTGCTGGTATTAAACCCACCAGGGCCAGCATTGAACTAGCTTGTTCGGCTCCAGCTCACAATCTTGCTGCTAAAAAGATGCTCTTCAGCAGCTCCCCACCCCAAGTTTGTGCTCCCTGCTGCCACCCCAGTGCTAGCAACAGTGAGGGTCCGTGCCGGACGGCACACGGAGTGTGCCCATGGCCATCAAGCAGTCAGCGGTGAGGACTAGCCGAGGACCCAGGGCATCCTGGCAGCCGGTGTCTGTCCTACCTGTTTGGCCACACGCCTCCCTTTAACCAGGGGCAGCCAGTTGGCTCGAAGGGTGTGAGTTTAAAACAGTAATAATACTCAGTCCGTAGGTAGCACTTTTCATCTGCAGCCTCAAATCTCTTGACAAATATTGCTCGCAGTAGCAGAGATCTGAAAAGAACAAAGGAATTGGGTCTGTGCCCATCTTGCTCCTTTGTAATATGCAAAGAGGGCCAGAAATCACTTTGTTCATGTTAGATTTTATTTTCTTTTCTTGTAAGGTATTAGAAATGCAGATCTTCATTGCTCAAGAGAAAACAGTACATCCATATCATGGAGCAGATACTGAGCAGGTGACACTCAAGCAAACAGGGAAGCGATTTGTTCTCAAGCTACTTAAATCACCGCCTTTTGTACCTTTCTGTTGTTATTGTTGTTACAACTCAAGAGCCTGCAAAACACTCGGGAGCAAAGAGACTGCTGGTAAGACCTCAGCACGGCACTGTCACTGCTCGGCGGAGCTGAGATGCTCTAGCCCCGGCTGAGATGTTGGAGCTGCCGTGCCCAGCGGGGCCCGAGCCGCAGGCGGGCTGTGCGGGGTACCCAGCCAGGGCACGGGGAGACCAGGGCTTTGAAAAGCTTTCAGTGCCCTTTGCCTTTGGCATCTCTGCGAGGCTGGGGTTTGAGTCCGTCTTTGAAAGTAGCACATGGAGGCTTCAAGTTTATTGTTCTGGAAAGCACCTTTTTAAACTCTTTTTTAACGACGCAGCAAAGCATCTGCCCATGCTGGACGAGCACCCAGCTCCTCGAATGGTATCTGCCCTCATCGGCAGGCGCTCCTGCCTGCAAAGCCACCCTCCTTTAACCCTCCTGAGACACATCCCTGGGAAACACCTCTCCCGGGCTCTGGCATTCCCGGCGCCACGCGGGACCGCCAGTGCAGCCGCAGAAGGGGTGATGATTCACACGCCGAGAGCCTGTTGGACCCACAGCCAGCCGGACAGGGTGCCCAGCAGACCCGGAGATGCAGGCAGTGTTCTCCAGCCTCCCTCTGCCTTCCTTGGGCTCCGAATGGGAAGACGAAGCTCTCCCAACCTACGGAAGGCAGAGCAAAAATCTGGCACCCGCTTACTGCCCCGCAGCGCTCAGTCAAAGGGGCTCAGTCCAGGGAAACGTGCGGAGCAGAGCTTAGTCCCAAGGTGGCTTTTGGGGAGCATGGGAGTGAAACGGGGGTGCCAGCCATCAGTGGCGTGTTTGGGCTGAGAGGGTCCCTGATAATGTTGGGAGGGACGATCTTCGTCTTCCTTCATGGCAGGAGCAGGGATGGAGAGGGGATTGATTGCAATGGTCCTGGGAAGAGAGCAGTAAGGACAGAGGTCTCCTGAAGCCACCATGGAGGTGGCCAGACCAAGGATCCGGCATAGGTTTTTAGCAAAGGACAGTATGGACCACGGCTCAGCCACATCCCAATTTTTTTCCAATTCACGTTGGCTGTTTTTCTAGCCCAGGTGCTTGGGATGAATACAGGGTAAATGAATAACATACCCCCTCTTGCATTGCACAGCTGGCGAGAGGAGAGGACATAAGCTCCTGCCTGCCCCAAATCCCATCTGTGCTTCACTGCAGGGACGTTACAGCCAGGAGTGGGGCTGGTGGCACTGGGGACACGTGGAGCCCTTTCCCTAGCTAATAGGGCAAGACAGGGACGGGAGAGGAAAACATGCTTCAGAAGCAGGAGACAAAGACGTCCGAACACTGAGCACCAAAGCATCGAGCCACACTGCTGGCCCCATCTGTCCGTCTGTCTGCCTGACCTCCCGACAGTGGCTGCCATCCTGGGGCGAGCTGGCAGGGGGGACACCCCCTTCCCAGCCCGGAGTACCAGCACAAGTCCTCCCTCCGCCACTGGAGATGCTTGGGGCGAGGGGACCCATTTCCACCCCTTCCCCCTGGGTAAGCTGGAGCAGAAAGGAGCCACCCTGGCTCTCCAGAGCCGGCTCCCTCGAGATGCCGACGGGCAGAGCCAGGAGCCCGGCCAGGGGCTGCGTGCGCCAGATGCATGCTCCATCCCCTACCCCAGGCTCCGTGTCCGACTCGCCTCCCCCAGCTACGGCATCACCTGCCTGTTTATACGGGAGATTTGAAAGCTGTTACCTCCAACTCTTTTTATACCTTGGTCTAATCTAGATACTGTTAATGATATTTACTTTCAAGACGCTCACCTTAGATTGGCTTTTCAACATCTAAATTAAGCGTTCCATCCCAGTCTTTGATATCATGACGGCACTTCAGCTACCTTTGATCATATCTACTAAGTATTCTCATTAGTAATCAACATTACTTACTTAAAATAAACACATGTTTTCTTGAAGCTTTGTGGTTACGCTTAATCAGCCGCAAAAATTCCCCTTAAGACGGTTTGTATCATTCAAGGGCATTTGCGTCCATAACCCTGTAAATAGTTGTTGTTTTCCGTGCGCTCTCCAAAATGCCGTCTGCCGAGATCTGACTTTCCATTAAAAGGATTTGATATCCGTAACATCCCCCCCTGACTAAACTGCTGTTCAATACTGCCATGTAAACTGAATCACGGGGAGGATCGCTGTCAGCAAACTCCATCTTTCTCATCCCGGACCGTCGGCTTCGGCAGAGGGCAGAAAACGGCTCCCATGGTGCTGAGCCTGACCCCTGACTTCCCGGCAGCGGCGAAACCACCCGAGTCATCGCAGCGCTTATAAGAGAGATAACTGGTGGTTCTTTGAATGGGAGGCAGGTACCGCCGGGTTTGTACAGCGCCTGTGCCCTCAGACCGCTCCGTGTGATTTAGGCAATACAGATCCTTACAATAAAGATCCCTCTGAGATGCAGAAAATGGTGAGAAACTTAACGTTTTGGGTAAGCTGTGTGTGAATCAGCTGCTATCGCTGCACCCTGGGCAAATAAACCCTACCTGGCTCGGGGTCCTGCATCTGACACACTTCACATTGCTAATGAGCAGCTTCTGTGCATGAGCAGCCCTGACTCACATCCTGCCTGCATCCGAGGAAGCCTCCAGGAGAGGCAAATAGCTGCCTCCCTTCTTCCCCCAGCTCCGAATGTGTCCCCGTGTCCCCTTCCACCTCCTTCTTCTGCTACTGCTGTTGTTCCCCCCTGTTCCTTGCCTCCTCCCTTGGGAGCCCCATCCTGGTGTCCACATCTTGGGGTGGCCACAGATCCCCCAAATCCACCAGCAGCCACTCAGGGTGGGGGGTGGCAGAGGCGGTGGACCCCAGGAGACGGCAACGGTGATGCTGAGCTCCCACAGGACTTCTCCAGCCCGCCTGTCTGCAGCGGGACTGGACCACGCCGCCTCCCTGCCCTCTGGGCGCAGAGGGATTAGGGACACAAAACCCCCTGCCAGGGGGGGATTTTGCAGGGTCTAAATCTTTCCTGCTGCTGATAACGCTTCCTCCGGCTTCACCCCATCCCCTCTGCCCTTTGATGTCAACTGGAGGCACCAGGTCTAAAACAGTCACTGCTGTTGATTAGACCTAATTAGTCCCTAATGCCCTCTTAAATCCCATTTTAAAAGGGAGCCATTCAGCACATCCAGGGCTGAGAGAGCCCTGGCTGAAGGCAACGTTAAGGGGTCTGCGATCAAAAGGAAGGAGAGTGCTCGCCAGGTAATTCAAGACGGCCTGGGTGCCGGACGGACGGGTACCGGCTCTCACGGCATCGGCTCACGCAGGCTGGGCAGGAGGGCGGGCAGCTTCCCCCTGCGGCTGGGAGCACCCCAAACCCACCGCTTCTTCTTCATGGAGGAATCTCCGGTGTTGGGGACCGCTCGTTTCCCCACTGAGAGGAGACGCTGATTTCTGATGTGGGCAGGAGCCATCATTGAGGCGAGGAGGAGGAAAGGAGATGAAGGCTTCCGCAGTCCAGGAATAGTGCGTCTGGTTCGACTCTCAATAGCATTGTTTTTCTAAGCAGATGTCTTTTTAGACATCTTTTGAGTCAATTTGTTGAATCCATACCCCTTGGGGACTATCCCTTGGTTGGGGAGAGGAGAGCATCGCCCCCTTCACCCAACTCATCTCCAACCAGTCCAAGAGGTATGAAGACAGCTAGGCCTGAGCGATTAGGGCCTCAGTTTAGGAAGACACAACGGGGACGAAGTCCTGTTTATCACACGCTCCAGTGCCACTAACCTCCGCGGCTCCTTGCCGCTCCATCCCCATCCCATCTCCTCCATGAGGATCAAGAGCTGGGAACAAGATATTCCCCAGCCTGGGCCTTTGCCTCAGCCACACGACCAACCTCCCGCCTTTAGGTCCAACTTTCTCTAGAAACCGGGCCCGCATCCAAATTAATTTTCTGTATGTGTTGTTGGAGTGATTAGATCTGCAAATCAACACAGCCACAAACTGAATAATGCACCAGCGCCTAGCGCTGTCAGGGCAAAGCCCCAAGTTCCTCATCAAGTTCAGTCCTGCAGAGCCTGTAACTAATGATTTTTCTCACTTGGCCGGGAGTCAGGGCTCTGTCTCTCACATGCACACACAAACATTGTACGTGTGCCTCGTTAGCATAGCGCGATCTGCAGATAAAGGGAGGGAGAGCGGCACACCAGCACTGGGACACTCGTGTGATACCTCACCATCAGCACATGGTGGGAGATGCTGAGACCAGGAGAGCTGGCCAGACGTTGGGAGAAGTATCCCACCACGCGGCTCCGGTCATGTTGGGCCGCTTGCCCTTCTCTCTTGCTGGGACGTTCTGCAGGTCTCTTTTTTGTCTGTTATTGTGGGCTAGCCCAAAGCCCGTGGATGTCAATGAAAACCAAGGCTGAGTTCCAGTGCCAGTGGTCTGGCAGGTCCCAGGACTGGACACCACTACCCTGGCCACACCAGCATGGAAGTAGAGGGTGACAGTAGCTCCCAGAAATTCACCAAGTGTCACCTGGTTGGATCCAGGGAGAAGAAACATGAGGGAGAACCAGATACAAGATGCTTTCTTCTACAAGCATGCCCTGGTCCCCAAGGTTTCTTCGCTGGAGATGTAGGACCCTGACAGGGTTCCCTCCCAACAAGTTAGGGTTTCCATCCACATTCACACCCTGCTCCGAGCCACAAGCTCCATCTCTGCAGGTGGGCTCTCCCATTGCCCACAGCCTTTCAGGCCAGAGTCGCAGCCCTGGGTAGGAATGCCCTGCAGTGGGAAGCCAGCACACAGCTGTGGGCTGCTCTGCCCTGCAGTCATCCTCTTGCAGCCATAGCGGTGGGCCCACACTCACGAGCTCTCCAGCAGGCTGGTGGGAGGCAGAGAGCTTACGCTAAAGGAAAGGAGGCTGCTCATCTCCTAACTTACCTCCTAGAAGCTACTTGTGGCACATATACGGTCCACAGCAAGAGACGGGATGCCCCAGAGGACCATCCTGCTCCATCTTTTGACACATGCCCAGGGCAGGTAGGCTGAGTTGCCCTACAGAGGTGGGTATTTTGCTCTGCTCACTACTTGAAGAAGCCCAGGCAGCCAACTGGGACCGAGGTGGCATTCACATCGCTCACCAGTAAGTATCTGCAGTGTTGACTTCTGCAGCTGAGCAGGTACCTCAGCTCCCTTTGTAGTCACCAAAGGCCCTCTGAAGGTGCAATTCACCCAGCCTGCTTGCAACTGCTTTAAGACAAAATGAACTGCACCCTAAATTCCCCTGGCTGTACAGATTAGATTTCCATCAACTATAAAGGGAGCATAGAGAGACCTCTAGGCCTTTTACCTGTCTGCATTTAGTCATACCGTTCCCACCCTTGGTGACCAAAGCTAGGCAAGATAAGGATTTGCATTAATGGAGGAGAAACCAGGGTAGGTGAGGCCCCCATGGCTGGAACAAGGAGAAGATGAGCAAAACCGGCTTGGGGGTGAAAAAATTGATCTGCCCCACAGTGATGTCCCTGCTTGGATGGGATCTGTGCTGATGACTGCTCAGGGCAGAGAGGACCTCAGCGGTGGATGCCAGCTCCCAGGACAGAATGGGTATTTAGTCCCAGCTCCTCACTCCACCTAAAGCCAACCTGTGGGGTAAGTGGCACGTCCCTGGGCTCTCAGCACTGCCACGCAGTGACACAGTGAGCCAGATCAGCTTGTGGCATTAGCTTGACCTTAGCTAACTTACCATTGCACCAACCCAACCCAGCTGGTGCCAACCCAAGGGACATGTCATTTTTCAGGACTACCATGACATTTGCTGGAGAAGCATCTTTGTGAGTGGCTTGGTCTCCCAGCCTGACATCTCTCTGCTGGAGATACATGATGTTTAATGCAAAGCAGAGCAGCAAATCTTCCCTCCTGGTGCTGAACAGGATGCTCTTGTTCTCAGTTGGAGCATCTCTTCCATTATCCTGTTCATTCCATTTCCTTATGATAAAATTTTCATTTATCCATTTTATCATTTACGCTTGGTTGTCAGTCAGGTGTGATAAATGTAGGGGAGGTTATTCTTTATATTACACCTCCTAAACAGGCTGGTGCCTCCTAATCTGACACCAGTAGGAGCAGGTCTACCTCCATCAGTCTCTTTTCCCCCATCCCATGAGCTGGCCACCACTGCAAAGGAGGGGGACACCCCTCAATGCTACTGCTTCTAGTGTAGCAACTCTAAACATATTCCTTTAACATCCTTTCGAAGGATATCACCTTAGCATGAGCCCTGAGAAGGAGACTGTGTGCTCAACCCAAGCCCATCTGTCCCCTGCTGTATCCATATGTCCCTTGTCCCCTTCCTTGTGACCATGCAGTGGCTCATCCAGCTGAACACTAACCTGGCAGGGCTTGGCCTCAGCTATACGGCTGAGCTGAAAAGGGTTGTTTCTGCAAGGTTGGGACCTTGGGGGGCTGCAAACGTGACCCCTGACCCCGTACAACATCTGTACCAAATGATGGGAGAGGAGCAGCACCACCCTGGAGTCCCCCCATCACTCTTCTTGTGCCAGCACTGATCTCCTGAGGTAGACCCAGCTCACACCAGCAGGAAGGGAAAGGAGTCCTGCAGGTGTAGCTTGTACCAGCTTGCCAGGCAAAAGATCAGTGCGAAAGAATGTACCTACAAGTATAACTTCACGGATTTACCTTGCGGCCTCTGTCATTGCAGAACTATCGCCCCAGCTCACACCCTGGCCAGATGTTGCCACACAGCAAAGGTTTCGGGTGAAGTCACTCTCGGGAGAGGAGAAGCCAAGAGGACTTCTGCTCTGGCCTGGCTGAGCACCAAGCATACGGCCACAGGAGGGACAGCCCGGGCTCCCCAGCTAACCACCCTGGCAGAGACCATCCACCCCACCCCAGGGCATCCATCGGCCGCTGTTCTCCTGCAGGAACCTGCTGGAACATGCTGGGGACCTTATCCTCTTTCCATGGTTTTCCTCTGGGAAGCAAAGCTATGGAGCTGGCCAGAGAGAAGCAGGACATCCAGGAGCCTGGGGAAGGCACAGCTTGCACCCGCTGCTCGGTTTGAGGGCTTTCGGGGAGGATAGGTCGAAATCAGTGTCCTGGCAGTGGCAAGTCTTGCACAGACATACCCTTTCTGCAGGAGGCGGAGGGGGGACAGCGATCACTGGCTGTCCCCATGTCCTGTTGGGCAGCATCTGAGTGGTGTCAGGGACGTGCCATGAGGCCCCAGTGTCCACCAGGACATGGCACGAGGGCGACGGTCCCCGGCAGGATCCTGACACAAGGGGCTCGGTGTGGGAGAAGCGGCCCCAGGCCGGGCTCGGCCGCCCACTCACACAGCATCTCCCGGTACCCCACCGCATGGCTTCTCCTCGCAACGCCTTTGCTCCGCAGCAAGATCAAAAGGCATCCAACCCACTGATCGCTCGGTTTTGTGTCGAAAGGCTCCCTGATTACCTCACCATTAGCTGCACCCATTAAACAAAATCCTAAAGGTTTTAGACAAAGCTGAGGTTTCAGATGAGAGGGCGAAGGAATGACTCAGTGCCTTTAAACGCCAAAGTCTTCTCCTCCGTCCTGTTTGTACAGCACCTAGCACGAGGGGTCCAGGTGCACGCCTAGGGCTCTGAACCGCCGCCACAATTAAATAATAAGTGTAATAGCAGCTGTACTCCCACCAGCAGGGTTTTGTTTTATTATTTAAATATTCAGTTACGCTCAGTAGCACCTTTCGGAGATGCAGTTTCTTTCGGTGAGGTGGAGAGTGACC
>NW_009196047.1:21940-23380 GCF_000690835.1 Fulmarus glacialis | reverse complement strand
CCAGCAGCCACCGTTGCAGCACGGGGACAGCCGGGAGCCCGTTGGCACATGCCGGCACCCGCGGGAGCAGCCCCGGTGCTGGTGAAAGCAAGGACAGGGCAGGAGGCAGCGGCCCCAGGGTCCTGCGGTTCCCCGAGGGCTGGGGCAGGGCTGGGCAAGGGGGGTTCCAGATGGTATTAGGAGCTTATAGGGCCTATAAGGGTGGTGAGCCCCCTACTTGGGGCTTGTGCGAATGAGACCCCCAGCTGTAGGCATCTCTCCAGCTTCCGGGGACAATAGTCACAGCGGTGTCACCTGGAGCTGGGTGCAGGCAAAAGGGAGCAGGGAGGGGCGCAGAAGCTGTCTTCTCCTCCCTTTCCACCTGGAGAATCAGCAACAAACACTGAATTTCAACCCTAAAAAAAAAGCCGATACAAAACAAGTAGTGCCGTGGTTTGGCAGTGCTGCCTGAGGTTTGGGCTGACGATCGTTGACTCGCCGTTGGGCACTGAACCCAATGGGAAGGCAACCTCCAGGAGGACAGGTCTCTGCAAGGACCTTGGAGACCCTCTGCCCAGCTCCCGGCATCGGCCGGCTGCAGTCCCGCATGGAGCCCACCGCCGGCTCCCGGGACTGACGGGGCTCCTGGGAAGCAGGTTGCCCCTAACCTGTTGCTTCTCCTGCCAGGTCCAGCTCATGGTTCAGAGCAGTGGTGGGAACCACCTGCATTTATCGCAGAAGAAATAGTGCCATCTACTGACATTAATAACCCTATTCCTAGAAAGCGAGGGGTGGATGCTTATCTCCCTTACGCTGATGGGTGTTTGGGGTCATGCCATCCGGAGAAATGCCCACACAGGGTCACACCGGCGGGGCAACCCCTCGAGTGATTCACACACAGGGCTGGGGTGCGCAGGCAGCCTGAGATCCCCCCAGACATCCAGGGTGGCCCCATGGTCGGGATGGCCTCGGCACTGGGGATGCAGACCCTAAGCACCCCCAGCAAAGGGCTGGAGGGGAAGGTGCTGGTCGCTGCCACCCAGCAGAGTTTAATCAGCCTCTTATCCCCTTCACTGTAATTAATGAACAAAGCTAAACCCCTCCAACAGGCTGCTCTTCAAGGGTCATCCCCCATCCCATACAATTCCTTAGTATAGGTTTTTCCTCCCTGATCTGTGATCCTACCTCCTCTGGTCCTGTGGGGTGCTGGAGTTACTGGGGCTCCTGGAGAAGTTGCTGGAGAAAGTCCTTTGGACGGTATGGTAAGGGCTGAGGTTTTTTTTAATGGTCCTTCCCAGCCTCATGAAAACCTTAGCTCCCATACAAGTCCCTGGGAGGTAACTGCATTCAGCACAATGGTCCCTACATGAGTTTCAGACTGGATATAAAGAAGAAATATTTTACCATGAGGGTGGTGAAACACTGGCACAGGTTGCCCAGAGAGGTGGTAGATGCCCCATC
>NW_009196047.1:20306-21875 GCF_000690835.1 Fulmarus glacialis | reverse complement strand
GGGGTTGGACTAGATGACCTTTAAAGGTCCCTTCCAACCCAAACCATTCTATGACTCTATGATATATATATACTATATAGATTGTATATATGTTATAAGAGAGAGCAGCCCCACTTGTTTAGTCCAGCACTGAGGCCATCTTCCCATGCAGGGACCACGGCAGGAGATGCCACCAGTCTCAGACGTTGGCAAGGCAAAAGTCACTGCTCATGTCCAAAGCTGCTGGGACAAACTTCCCTGGGAGCATCCCTTCCCACGCAGGGAGGCACCGGGACCCCAGGTGGAGAAAGCCCCACGTCGGGGGGATGACCCCACCCCACCACCTCCCCAGGGACATGTGAGTTGCAGAAGACCGGGTCAAAACAAGACGGCATAAGCTGCATCAAGTCGCTGAAGCCTGATGGAGCTCGGCCTGAGAACAGCCGAGAAGGCAAAGCTGCTGATTTTCTTATTTTCCGAGCTGACCCATCAATAGTGAAACCATCAAAGCAGGAGGCGCATTCCTGAGGTCTGACCCAGCGCAGCAAAGTCAAGGAAAGGTGCCCACTGAACTCAATGGACACTGGACCGTGGCCACAACACTTACATATAGCCAAGATTTATTTTTTATTTTTCCGCATGGTTTTATCCAAGATTTCATCCCGCCAGGGCTCTGTCTCATCCTGCAATAAGGAAATCAAATTTATCCTACAGAATCATTTTAACACAATAGATAACTAAATATATATAGTTAGAAACATTACCGTGTGTATATATAAAACACATATATATTATATATACATACAAATAACCTCTTAAATGAGAGGCCAGCATAAAAAACAATCAGAGTAAACACTGTAATAATTCTAATTATGCAACATATTCTGCCTAACATATTCATTTTTAATGGTAGTCATTTTAATAGCTCTAAGGCCCTGAATTAGTCCAATGTGTTCTTAACAATGTTCACTTTAAATACAAATGTTAATGACTTTTCCAGAGGGTCCAGCGCCCTGGATGAGCTTGCTGCACACCAGTATATTCTCCTTAACATGTTTACTTTTAATAACAGGTTTAATGATGCACTCGGGGCCTAATAACCGTGTTTAGTCACAAAGAGAAAAACCAGCTACAAAATACTTTCTCTAAAAACTAGGCTACAGGGGATTGCCGTGCCATTTCAAAGCCACAGCAGACATCCTTTAATGTGCCTCTACGTATTTCTGCTCTGCCCGCATCCGGGCTGGGGACCCCGGCGACGGATGAGCAGCCCCCATGGATTTTTGGAGCTGGTTTCGGGGTGACCTGGGGACCCCGCACCGCGGCCGAGCCGTTTGGGGTGAAGGACTGCCGCCAAACGTGGCCTCGCCTCCTCCCACCCGCGACGCTCGGCGGTTGGATTTGGGGAGACGCACGGGGCGGGTTTCAAAGGAAGGAGTTCCCGGGCTCCGGCGGAGGCATCCCGGGGCTCTCACTGACGTCGCCGGCAGAGACGTGCCAAGCGGAGCGCGTTTGAAAAATCACACCCACCATCCATTATAAAAAAAAAAAAAAAAACAAAACACAAAACCAAAAAAACCCAACAACACA
>NW_009196047.1:20006-20251 GCF_000690835.1 Fulmarus glacialis | reverse complement strand
AAAAAAAAAAAAAAAAAACCAAAACAAAACACCAAAAAAACCCAACAACAACAACAAAACCCCAACTCCTACCTTTAGCTTTACGAGAGCTAGAAATACAACCAAATTAAGAGGCGGGCGGCAGCTGCTCTCTGCTTTTGTGCCCAGATCAACCCATTCCCGCGAGCCCGCAGCCCGGCCAGCCCCGCTCGTGTCTCAGCAATCCCTGCTGGGGCGGGGGGCAGGGGGGGGCCCCCGGGGCCAAC
>NW_009196047.1:1689-19927 GCF_000690835.1 Fulmarus glacialis | reverse complement strand
GCAGGGCTTCACTCTCCCTGGCTGTGTCCAGACCCGTCCGAGCCCGGACCTGTGTCCGGACCTGCGAAATCTCACGCGCTGGGGAGATGCTCAGAGCCGCCTCCATGACCTGCGGGCATAGGATCAGCCCGAGCCATCCCTTTCCATACCCGGTTTGAAGGGCCACCCCACGGGGCGTCACATACGTCCCCAACGCGTGGCGGGTCCGCGGCAGCGCGTGCTGGCAGGGCTGGAGCTATCCCGGGGGCAACGCACTTCTTCCCCCATGAGGGAGCATCCCGGGGCGTGCATCTTGCACCAAAAAAAACTTATGGATGGTCCTAAATATAACCACGGCAGACCTCGCCAGACTTCAGCTCCGCTTGCATGAAAAACACTTGCAAGACTTGAACCAGCTCTAATTTGTATACCTTCTGCCCCAGGGCCCGAGCGAAACGGGAGGGTGGAATCCAATAGCATGTTGTGCATAAAAAGATTATGCCAAAGATAACCTTATTGCTAATAATAACCCTGGAATCCGATCCTGTGAATAGGCCCTATTGAATGTTTGAACACAGGCATTCCTCGGTTAGGTTTTTCTGCCTACAAATATTTCGCTTGAGTCTTTAAATACTAATCACAGAATTCAGACGAAGGCTTTTTATCTTCAAAGTGCTGCAGAAAAAAAGAATAAAATTAATTCATTAATCAAAGATAATTAAAGGGCACAAAATATGCCTTTTTCAAGCGCGGGGAGCCAACCAACGCAGCGTGAAGCCGTTCATGGGGACTCCGTGCATCTCTCCCGCCGCGAACGTGATTTTCCCGGAGCGGCGCCTGGGCAGTAGCCTTGCTTGTTCCCAGCAGCTCCGCTCAAGCTGTCTTCCTGACATGTGTTAGGCTGTATGTCTGCCACGCAGGAAATAGGGTTTGAAGCTCACAGCCAGGAGCAAAAGCTGAGATTGAGGCTTTAATGAAGCTGGGATTGAGTGGCTAGGGTGGTTCAGTGAAGCAGTAAATGCAAACACATTATCACCTGAGAACTTGCTCCAATTTCACACCAATTAACTAGGAATGAGAGAGGAGGGCTGGGGCTGGCTGCAGAGATGGCTGATAATCCCGTGAATGGGCAGAAATGGCTCATACGCAGACGCGCTTGTGCCAAAACGAGTTTGTTAGATAACGCCAGTCCCGGCAATTTTGTCTTTGGGAGCGAGCATGTCATTACTGGAGCTGCTTTTATTAGCAAATATTAAAAACATTTGCAGAAATACAGATGCCCGTGAGGGAAGTACGGGTGGAAAGTAATAAAGCAATAGCTGATTATTTTATTTCTCTGCCAATGAGTCATATCACGGGGGGAGGGAAGGGGCAAGGGGAGAGGGAGAAGAGGGCTGGGATGCAAAGGACTGCTGGTGCAAAGCCAGCAGCTCATGGAGGGGAATATCCCATCCTCAAGGAGCCCCTCGGGATGCTCAGCTCTGGGGATTTGGGGTGGGTTTGACATCTAACCTACCGCCTGCAGATGTAGGTCTGAACCCCGCAAGGAGGGCAGAGCGGATGTCCAAAACTCGCCTTGGCAGCAGCGATGGGACCCATCCCCGTCCCCTCTACCTGCACCCAGGAGCCGGCTCACCTTCACCGCATTTCCATATTGGAGCTATTTCCCTTTTTTCCTGCTAGGATTATTTCCAGGTTAGGAGTTAGGGTGGGAAAGGGGCAGCAATTTAGGGGAAGTGCTATTAAATGGATTTCTATGGATTAAATACTAAACCAAATCGCATCCTCAGTGTGCTGGGCCCCACGTTACCCCTTCATTAACTGCTGGTTTCGATGTCTGTGAGCAACCAGCCTGATCCTCCAAACCGCACCAGCCATGAGACATCCTGCAATCAGCAGGTTGAACTACAGCAATTTTTTGCATTTAGATGAAATCTTGTCTTTATTTTAAAATGCATCAATGTTAAAGAAACTACTACAAATGCCTCTCAAGGCAAGAACCCCTTGCTGGGTTTCGTGCTGACACATCGTGCTGGAGAAGATCTCAAGAAAAACTGTGGTTTGGGTTTTTTTCCTCATTTGGGCAGGAAATATTTGAGAGGTGGGGAGTTTCCCATCTTCTGCTGGGGAAGGTGCCAAGACAAGGCAGGGACTGCTCCTCATCCTCTTCAGCGCAAAGTCAGATGAATGAGAGCGAAGCCCTCCAGGCTCAGCAACATGCACCACCATTGCTGCTCAGCCACCGGGCTGGTCCCATCCATCAGAGGGATGTGAATGAACCACTCGTGAGCAGCAGCACCTTAAACCATGGCAAAGCAACAGCCTGGCTAGCAAAATACACCAGTGTCCTTGGGCTTGCGAGTCTATACGGATTAACTTGGATGCTCTAATGTTGGGTGCTCAAGATGCACTTCATTAGGGGACTGAAAGAGGCTGCAGCATTTTTAGAAGAGAAACCCTGCGTGCACGGCCAGCCCTGGGCAAGGTTTGTGCCCTGAGAGAGGTCCTCAGCGCTGCCCCGGCTCCTCTGCAGCAAGGCAGCACCCGGGAAGTTGTGTTATCCCCGAGAGCCTGCCTGTCCTGCTCCCCGGCAAAATAATTGCAAGAAAGGTGCAAACAGGGGAAAAGCAGTCACCACGCTCCTCTCACTCAATATTGAATTACTCCAGGCTACGGGAGAGACTGAAATATCTTCCTTTATCATCAGGGAGATGTTTGCTCTGGCTGTGGGGGATGGATAGCCAGCGAGGGACCAGGACAAACCGTAATATCCTAAAAAAACCCAAGTATGGGCCACCTCAGTAAGAGCCAAGGAGGGTGCAGGCGCTGGGTGAAGGTGATGCCTCGTCTCTGGGCAAGGGGGGCCCTGGGTGTTCCCCCCCTGCTGTGAGTCTGCTTTTCAGCATCCTGTTCACTTCAGGTGTGTATTCCCTTCTGAATGGGTTTGGGAAGGAGGAAAAATGTGGCTTAAATGCCGTAGCAAGAGCCAGCCCCTGCCGAGCCCGGTGCTGGGGGATGATCTCCCCTGGGGTGGGTGGAACGGGGTGCTGGGGGGACCTCTTGCTCCAGCTGTTCCAGCCATGGGGAGCGGGGACCTCCGGTCCTTCCCTCCTTGCGGCACTCTCCCGAGCAGGAAAAAAACACTGCTAAGCGGCGAATCTCCCGTACCATACGCAACGGTGTGCCCAAGCCCCAGTGCAAATCCACAGGGCTCTTCCCGTTCGCTCTCTCCAGCCTGTAATTATCTTAAAGGCAACAATTAAAACTATTGAAACGCATGTGATGGGTTTAGAAAGCATAGCCCGGCTAATCCACACAAGCATCCCAGAGGAGCAGAGGCAAGGAGCTCCCAGGAGCTGGAAGCTGGTATTTTGCAGAGCAGGTAGGGACCGAGTGGGGCTGCAGAGGACCAAGCTCAGGGAGAGCAGGTGGCAGCAGCCCGGTCCCCATCCCCAGGCAGCGTGGGACCCCAGGAGTCACCCACATGGCAGCACCTATGCTTCTGGCAAGAGGTGGGTGGGCTGTGGGAGAGCCACCGGTCCCCATCCCTGGCTCAAAGCTCCCCAGGGTCATGCAGAAAGTCAGCAGCAGAAAAGACCCCATCCCCAAAAGCTTAAAGCTCTGATTCTAAACTTGAATAGCAAAAATGTCATCTTTCTTTTTCTGTGTCGGTCCAGGATCTAGCGCAGCGAGTCTTGCTCCATTCTATATGTCAGGTACTGAAATAATGTTGTGTTCATACACAGCCCCTTCTGCCTTCCCCGTCCTTTACTGCAGCATCCCACTGCTCTTTCGTATTCACATGCAAAGGGCAGTGCAAACATCCACGGTGTTCTGTGCTCAAGGAGTCCCAAAGCAAGAGCAAGGAGATGGGTAGTGAAGAATTGCATGAAATATCACTGTCCTCCTGTGCTCACCGCTTCTTAATTTTTTTTTTTACAGAAATGATTATTTTTGCTATTTTTCTGAAATCATCACCCCCCTGAAGCCAAGTTATATGTGATTCTCCGCTGCTTTCTTTAAGAAGCGGTTTCTAACCTGCCCTAAAAAGACTGAACAGCTTTGGGAGCCCCAAAAGGCAGAGAACCAGAGAGCAAAAAAGAGAACACAAACTCTTTGTTCTCAGTATCTTGTGATCTTAAAGCGCTCAGGGTGATCTCAGGGGTGTCAGGGCAAGGACAGAGCCACGCAGGGCAGCCGCTGGCTCCTCTCTTCTCCAGCTCTCTTGCTCCAGCAAGGCAACACTTTTCCTCGCCCCCCATCACCTTTTTTGTGACATGGTATTTTAATGATTTCTAAAATTTCTAAATTTCCAAATTTGTTTCCTTTCCCAAAGCTTAAACACAATTTTAACCATTTGGACTAAAAGTGAGTCATCTTGGCTTCAAAATATCTGTTTCTTAGTTCAGAAATACTTTTTTAAAATTTCTGCTCAAAATCAGCTCATTTTTAGTGAAACAAGTTTTTTTGTTACAATCCAAACAAATCCAAATTCCTTTTCAATTAAATATTTAATTTCTGAATGTAAGCTAGCTTTCCTTTCTACTCATTTTTTTTTTCTTTCCCCTTTTCATTTCGCTCCCTTTCTCATTTCTAAAATGCAAATAATTGGGAGAAATCCTCTTCTGAGCCACTTCTGCTGCTGCTAACACCAAGAGCCCCAAGGGTGCTCCCAGCCCTGTGCTCCCCTCGCTGGGGAAGGAGCCTGCAGAGGGTCCCGGACCCCCTCCCACGCTCCCCACGGGTACCCGTCTGGCTGCATCAAAACCACAGGACAGACCCAGCTGCAGGGTTGGGGGGACAGAAAAGTCCACGGCAAATCCAGTCTTGGGTTGATAGGACCCCAAAAGGGCCGTGGCTGTTTTCTGGAAAGGGTGGGGAGCCGTCACGGTGGAGAAGCATCGTTCGGGGTGCCCAAAGGGCTCCGCTACCCCAAATGGGGGACCCCTTCACAGGCAGGCAATGCGGCTGTCTCATGTTCTCTGTATATTTATTATACATACTCTACAGATCTCAGGTTATAAATCACACAAATGCATCCTTAAATGTTTCCATTCAAAAAATATATATGTGTAGCTGTTGGACTCACTTCCCACTGTCTTCACCACAGTGAAGCTCTTCACTGTCACCGTCTGTCGAGGAGTGGGTCCAGCTACAGGCTGACGTGTGGATTTGGGGTGACCAGCAGGAGCTGGCTCCGTTCCCCCCGCAGCTGTGGGAGAGAAGCATGTCTCTCGTGGCCCAGCTCCGACCAGGGCATCCTCCAAGTGAGCTGCGTCTTCCCCCACCACTCTTACAAGTGCTACAGCAGGCAGCCAGTGTCACTTCATGTATTTATTGATCAACAACAGCATTTTAGATAAGTGAAGCCCAGTTGCCTTTGAGGGCAGGAATGATGTTGGGCGGAGGTGCCGTTCTGCGTATGGCAAATTTTATTTGAGGGTTGCCTTCCATCATGTCAGCATCTGACTTTTTAATTTGCATTTCTGGAGGGCTTTAGTGCTGAGTGTCTGTTTGAAGCCGGGGAGGCAAGAGGACAGCAGGGCTGGTGGGAGCTCAGGTTTTCCCAGGAAGTGCACCCTGCATTGGGAGATTAATATTGACCACGGGAGCAGCATAGGGATGGGTATTTACAGCAGTAAATCCTGGTTTTTCACAGTAAGGGTGAAAAAACCTGGGGAAAACTAAGAAGCAAGTGAGAGGGATGGACTCCTATCTCTAGATCTGCAGATCAAGATGTTCATAAGCCAACAAGTTGCTGGGCTCGATGAACGCGGCAGAGTGATGTTCAACTGCCTGTGTTGCGCCGGAGATCAAACGAAGTGATCTCCTCTGCCTTTAAAATGTATGAAGCTGTGAAATCTTAAGGGCATATAAACTTACTTTGATTGCAGGGCTGGGATCTTGGAAGTCGCATTCCTTTAATTTCCTTCAGCTGCTTGCTTTCCCCGTGAAGGACATGCACAGGGTGGTGAGTTTTCAATGGAAACTGGTTTTGCCTCATTTTCCACTTCTTTCCTGCTACAAGGAAAGAAGTGCAGAGCTCCGGAGGCCTACCTGCCTCTTTCTATGCAGACAGAAAGGGCTGGGTGTCTGTGTTTAATTACAGCCTGAAAGAACTGCATTTAAAAGACAACAGCAAGCTATTTAATTAATACTTATCATTAGCACACATAGGAATGCCTAGCAGCAAATTGCAACAACAAAGAAACTCCTTTTTTTTTTTTTTTTTCCTTGCACTTGGGATAAATTAATTTAAAAAAAGAGTAAACAAACCATTTGCACCAGATTTGAGATGACTTTATATGGAGTGGGAGTACTGGGATAGTAGGTATTACCCTAGGACAGCAGAGATCTATAAGAGCAGGCTTTTCAATCTCCAGCTCTCCTGGCCAAGAAGCTTATCTTCATCTATCCATCTATCTATCTTTCTATCTCGGCATTTACACTGGGCTCATCCCCATGTCTGAGCGCCTACTTGTCTTCATACCTGTCCATAAATTACACGGTGGCCCCAGGGCATTATAAATAATAATTCAACTCCCAAACCTTCAGAACACTTTTTTAAAGAATTGGCTTATAATTCACTGCTCTGCGGACTCCTCCTCCCAGCCCATAGATGCTGGAGCAGAAGGACGTGACACGCCGGTCAGCGGAGGAAATGCCCCAAAATCACTTCCTTGGGTGGGAGGGACGGTGTGGGCAGCCATGACTTGGAGGATGGGGATGGACATCGTGGCAAAGCACAGGGGAAGTCTGGACTGCTCTGCTCATGGGAAATAGCATCCTCATCCACAGCCCACTGGGGATTTGTATTATCCCCCCAAATTTTAGCTCAACCAGCATTGCAGCCAGCCAGTCATCCCATGTCCCCCTTTAATTAATAGCACTCTTAATGGCTCTGTTAATGGTTGGAGTGACGAACCACAGTGTGGCTCTGCTGCTGATGTCTCCACGGGGTGCAACACCAGGTGACGGCCGCTAGCTCGGAGACAGAGGGCTTAAAGGGTAGACCCCACGTGTAGCCAAATAGATCCCAACCCACGCTGGGACAAGTGCCCAAGTCCCATGTTGGACACACCAACAAATGGCTACAGGACAGCAAGATGCTTTGGTAGGTGTGAGCTCTTGGGTAGAAACCTCCAGCTGACCCATGGGGGACCCTATTCCTCTCTCCCAACACATTGCATCTCCATCCCAATATAATACTTCCTACTTGAGATACTTAGGGGTTAGAAGCACATCCCAGCCGTGTCCCTCAGTGTGAAGGGTGTCCCAACCTCCAGGGGAACATCCTGGCAAGACGTGGGGTCCCTGCGGAGGATGGCAACTGGCTCGTGGGCAAAGCTGTCTCCTAGGACGTGTGGGTTGGATCTGCTCAGGGTGAGGAGCCTGAAACTGGAATTTTTGATGGGGAAAAGTGTGAGCAATTGATGTATGAGATGAATTATTACACAAGTCTGGCCTGAACAGCTCTGGAAGGTGCAGAAGTAATACATCGTTAACCCCGGGAACACGTCAAGCTGCCAGAGCTTGCAGCTGCCCATCAAAGTGTTGGGCAAGGAGGTACCGCCTTTCTGCATGACTTTCCTCCCTGTGTTTTCCATTTTTCCATCAAACAAAGCTGGCCCTGCCTCTTAGATGGAGACCTGAGGAGGAACGAGCAGAACCCTGAGCACCCGTTTTGGGGCCAAAGTGGGAGCGAAAGCCCCCGGTGTGGGAGCAGCCGGCAATGCCACGGTCCCTGAGCAGGCGGTGGGACACAGCATGCCCACGAGGCCAGGATCATCCCCACGCCCCGGGTACCCGGGCTGCCACGGGTGGCCGTGCATTGCCCTCTGCGGGAGCGCGGCCGCCCTGCAAGCCGAGCTTGTCTGTGCTCCCTCCGCCTGGGCTCCGGGCGTGAAACAGGCTTTTCCTGCTGCGCTTCTGCCCCGGAAATCCCAGAGAGAGGTTTCGTAGCGTCCTGCCCAAAAAACATCTGGTTTTGACTGGAGGAGAAGCAGCACCCTCATCTCATAGGGGAATCCTCAGGGATGTTTGAGAATTAAACCCCTTTTCACCCCGCGTGGGCATCGTCTGCCGCCTTCCCGCAGCAAGGCTGGACCCTTTACCCATCTGGCTGCCTCGAGACAGGAGCGTGGGGATGTATTTGCCACGCTTTCTGCTTGCAAAACACACCAGGGCTTTGGCTGGGCTGCAAGCCCAGCACCCCTCACCCCGTCCTTCCCGGTGCTCCCCGGCCGGGGGTCCGGGTGCGGCCCCTCGCCCTCCCGCTCCCCCTCCTGCTCCGGTCCCAGCCAGCAATCCGGATTTGCAACCTCTTGCTTGGATGCGGAGCTGGGTGCAACTTCAGGCCTCTCCCCCGTCGCGGGATGTCTTAAACTATGATTAAGAGCTAAATTACAACTGGGTAACCATCCTTGGCCAAGAACCGCAAGATTTGGGGAGGCAGCTGTTAAAGGCGGTGGAGCCCAATGAGTACAACGCATGCATCAACGAAAGGGGCGGCCAATTGCGGGGGTCAAACGGGATCGGGGCAGGTTTCTCACCGGCACCACCGGTGACTTGCTGCACCATCCCTTGCCATCCTTTGGGTCATTCCTGAGGACGAGGCTGCGTGGTTGCTTAAATAAGAGGTATTTTGCTGGCCGGTTTGGCTCTTAAAAAGGGGTGAATGACGGTGTCGTGAAGCATCAGGGCTTCCCTGGAGCCCACCACCATTTTCCTCCCAACTGCTCGATCCATGCATCTAGTAGAGCCGTTAGCATTAAAAACATCCAGCATCCAAGCGCTGTGGTTTTTTGCATCATTTTCAACCAAGCTGTTTCCCTCAGCCCTGTTAATTGGGATGGGGCAGCCCTCGGCCCCTGCCGCGGAGGAGACGCGGGTCCCTCCTCTCCTGCAGGGTTTCGGTGGGATGGAAGGAGGTGGCACGGGGCCGGCTGTGCCGGGGGGAGCCGAGGAAAAGGCTGCCCAGGTGCCAGCAAGGAGGCTTGCAGCCCGGGCAAAGCTTCCCACTCTTCCCGCACATTCTGCAACATCCCATGCTGATTCACTTCACAGAATTTACTTTTACCCTGCTAAATGCCACTAAACCTTCAAATTAATCCTCCCATTACAGGACTTCCTTTGATGTCAAAGGGGGAATTTTTTTTGATGGCAAAGGGGGATTTTTCCCCCCTGGTGTAATTATTCCTTTTTTTTTTTTTTTTCCCTCTTTTTAGGCACAACAGATTCCTGCCAGATGCATGACTTGTGGAGGCAGCTCCCACATGAGGTATTTATATATTTATATGTGTATGATGGGAACGTGGTATTGAAAGACCTGAAGTCTCAGACTGAAGATAAGGGGAATTTCCCATTTCCTATTTGTTTCAGTGGAAGTTGCCTGGCAAGAGTCTGCAGCAGGACTAGGACCAAAAGCTGTGAGATATGGCCCTAGAAAGTAGCTCCTTAAAATAAACATGTCCAGGGAAAACATCTGCTTTTTAACACTATAACTGAGCACATTTCCATGCCTGGGAATGATCCCTGGCACTGTATAAATTATGAGGATGGGGAAAGCGGGTCCGCTCCAGCCCTGCATAATTTTCCCGTTGAGCATCTCGGGCGCTGCTGGGACTGCTGGGCTGAACCACCCAGCCCGGGGCCAGAATCGCTGGATAACGCTCAGGAAGCTGGCGACTGCGGGTCTGAGGGAGCTTTCTGTAATAGCATGTAATGATGGAACAGGCAGGTTTATTCAGCGTTTCAATCAGTTTTTATGAATTTCTAAGAAAAAGAGGATACAATTGCACAGCTTTTTACTGAAAATGCTATGAAATAGTCTATATAATTCAACGGCGAAGCGTGTTCCTGCTAATAATTCATCGCATAGAGACCGTAGGGTCCTCTCCCAGCGTAAATTGAGGCTCTCCTGGGAATAGAAAATGAGCCCTGGAAGGCATCGGCCAGCCGTGCCCCGGTAGCTCAAGTCTGCATAACTCCCTGCCCGGCAGTCCCCCACCGCTCTGCTTTGGCTTCGATCCACTCCCGCAGCGTTTGTGCCCAGTCCTGCCCGCGCTCCAGGGGTGTGGACCTGGTCTCCATCGCCGTTAAGGCAGTGATTTCGGGGGGGAGCTGGGGAACCAGGCCAGCTCGGAGCAGGGAGTCCTGAAATTTGGCTGCGGAGGCTGGAGCTAAGCAACACCGGGGCGTGCTGAAAAGGAAAGAAAAGCAAGAAAACTTTTGATGTAAGCGAACCCTGAGCTGGAGATGCTGCAGGAGCAAAGGGAGAAGTGATGCTCCGGTTCCCGATGCTCCCGACCGCAGCTCTCCTTACCCGTCTGGCTGCGAGTAGTGGTAGTGAGCAGCCACGGCGGAGTGGGGACACAGCAGGTAGCGGTTTTCCTCCCAGCAGCGTTGTATGGCTCGCACGATGTCCTCGTCGGAGGCCGAGCACGAGCGCAGGGTCTCAGAGAGCTGGGGCCCCAGGGCAAACGGGGAGGTTTGCACAGGGCATCACCACCCCACGCGTTCCCAGCCGGGCTTGTGCCACGGGCGCTCAGCAAAACTTTGAAATAGGGAGTCTGGAGGATGGGGCTCCCCAGGGACTGAAGGAAAAGGGGTTGCTGTTGCAGCCAGGGATGAGGCACTGCTGGAAATGGCCACGGGGCCACGGCACGAAAGAGGGGTTTCCTTCCCCAGGTGCCAGGAACATGGACGGAGAGGAGCCAAGACTCAGTTCCTCAGCTCTGCACTGCTATTTGCACGCTCCGAGGGAGTTTCTGAGGGCTTGTAAAACCCACCTCACTGTAACAGCTCATCTTCCTTTTAATAATCTATTTTTTTATTATTTATTTTGCTGGTGTGCAAGCAGGAGCGGGCGCCGGGCAAAGGACACTCACACGTGGGGGACAGCATGTGTTGGATGGGAAGAGGCAGGACTTTGCATCTGGCCCAAAGAGCCCTGCGAACTCAAATGTTTGGTTTTCTCTTGTATTTCTTTCTGCTTTGTGTTCGTGCTCCCATTTGCCACACCACCGAGGCTGAATCGCAGCACCAAACCCAGCAGACGCGCTCCCAAAAGCCACGCTGGGTTTGTGCCGGCAGCCGCTGCACGATGCATCGGTGCACAGCCAATGCCGGCACTGGAGTGGCCAAAGAAGAGGTGGCTGCATGCTCTACATAAATAATTGTAGGCAGTTTTTAATCAGTTTTGCAAAGAAGAAAGAGGTTTCTTTTTAAAAAGATAATTAAAAAGGGGTTTTTAACATCTCCGTGCACACACACTGATATAAAACTCCTCTGGCCTCACGCTTAAATTTTTGGTTGGAAACTCTCCGCTATGATTTTTTTGTTCTGAAAATGAGTGGAAAACAACTGGTAGCGGTAAATCTCCTTACACAGACACGGCGCCGCGTGCGCAAGGAACTGACCTTTCTGTGCAAATCTTCCGGCAGCTTCAGGCTTTTTGACACGCTGAATCGCTCCATCAGCGTTTTCATCAGGCGGCTGTCAGAGCCCGAGAGCAGCCAGAGGATCCTCTCCATATTGTAAGGCTCCTGGGATAACAAGGCAATGGGTGAGCAGCGGAAATTCAAGCGTCTGTCTTGGGGGGAGAGCACCTGTGTGGATTCTCTGATGTCTAATTAGGGTTGAGGTCCTACTGCCGCCTTTTTTTTTGGTGGAGGCTGGGGTAGGCTTTGTGTCTTCCCCCTGCACACCTACATCCCAAGACAAGTCTTTGGGAACCCAACATCCTTCAGAACTCTGACCTGTCAGAGCAGTCCGGCAGTGACCATCAGATTAAAAAAACTTAATGAAGGGACAACTGATAAATCGACGGTGTGACCACATCTGTATAATCACCTTGAGGCACCCAGGCTAATAACACACTACGTATTTGAGAACCAGAAATATCCAGCTGTTTACTCAATGTTGCAGATGCTGCTGTGAGTCACCCAGCTCCCGCGTGACTTAATGAGACAGCCAGCTCCCTGCAGGGCTGACCGATAATCTTTATGAACATATAAGGCACATATAGGGCCTGACTGGTCTGTACGGCTATGTAGCAATCGGTGTTGCAACACTGCAGCAAAACTCGGTGCAAGACCGTACAGGAGGGTCCCAAACTAATTTCACCGCTCACTGTCTCATCCCTGCACGCTCACAAGCACCAAGAAACATTCATCCAGGTGGTTTGGCCGAGATACCTTGTAGGGACAGACAGGACAAGGGGCACCAACTACCAAGTCCTCATCACATCTCCGGCGTTCAAGTGCTGGTTTTGGATGAGCTCTTTATACCTTTTAGCAGCTGAGAGTGCCTGTGACCTTTTGTCTCTCCATCCTGTCCTACCTTGGCGAGTCATCAGGACTTACTCAGCCTTTCGCGTCCTTATCTGGGTGGCTTATGGCCCCAGTTCTGTTCTTCATCTTCCCACCATCACCTCCCAGAGCCTCCAGCCTGTAATCTTCAGTCTGGTCTGGGCGTAGCCTGCCCTTTGCTTTAGGCTGTCCCCTGTTTTAGGCTGTCCTCTGCTTCCCAACCTGGCTGGCCTGAGAAGCTATGTGTTAGCATGCCTGGACTTTGACAACCTGCTACTGGAGGTGCCTCCAGCACCATCCTCCTGACACCCATTCTCCTGTCCTTCCTGCTGCTCCCACATCCAGACCTGGGCCAGGACACTGGTGCAAGCACTGGCCTTGCCATTGAAGTTATTAGCCAGCTCTCTGGTCTGGTTTTGTCCCATGCCACTATAGTTGTCCAGGAGAATGTTGGGGTCCAGTTTGGAGGACAGGTCATGCTGGGGACTGTTCCCAAGGAAAGTTTTGGCATGTGGACATGAGCTGCGTGGTGCTTCCTGACCTCAGGGCCCGAGAACAGCCCCTGGTTGGCTTTAGGTACTGGAAAGACACAGCGTCTGCTGTGATTCTCCTGGGATTGCTCCTTACAAGGCTCATCCACACCAGACTTTCCGCTTCACCTTCAACTCTTCAGTTACTGTCTAACTGGAAAGTTTTCTCTGCTTTAGCTTAGTCTGCAGAAGAGGCAACCTAACGAGGCTGTGCACTCTCCATCCTTGAAGGTTTCCAACACCCAACTGGACAAATCCCTGAGCAACCCGGTCTGACCTCAGGGCTGACCCTGCTTTGAGCAGGTCCCAACTAGAGACCTCCCGAATTCCCCTCCAGCATGAATGATCTGTTGAGCTATGGAAATATCTGCATGGATGCTTCAGATGTGAGCTGAACGATGATGTCTCATGCAGCTGTGGAGAGGGATGTGCAGAGGGATACACCCATCCAGCTCCTCGGGACTCTCTGGACATCACCTCGCCTGGCTGCTTTACCTCATGATCCCAAAGTCTGGCACATGCTTAGGTGCCTCAGCAGACCAGTGCTACTGAAGGGACATGAGCCAAGTGAGGAGACCAACTACCCTTTGAGTTCTGAGGAGCCCCACAAATTCATGCCTCGGGAGGAAAGTCAAGCTGCAGACCACAGCAGCCTGGTGATAGGGGCATAATGACTTACTGACTGCAAAGCATGGCAGGTCCTCCAGGCTCCTAGGTCCTCCCAATGTGTTTGAACAGCTTTTGGAAAATCCAGGTAGCTTTAAGGCCACAGTGATTTCACACTTTGGTCACTTGTTTGGAAGCAGATCCAATCCCTGTGGATCACAGGGTAGGTATGAAATGGGAGGTATTTGCTTCCAGGTGTTTGTTTTCTGCACCTCCACGACTTTTCATTTCTGAGGCCTTTGCCTGCCTGCTGAGACTTGTTTTGCTCTGAGCAAGCTGCAGATGGCCATAGATGAGGCATTTCTTCTGGGCTTCCCTACCTTCTTCCTGGTCTTGTCTCTTGCTCTTGGTGGAGCCTTTCAGAAGCATCAACAAAGCCCTTAAGACATGATGGGATTTATAACTTTCTAAGAAGCGTCACATTTTGAGAAAGTGTCCCTCTCTTGCTAACCTTGCACATAATGAAACCTCAGAAACCCAGCGGTTGACAATGAAGATTACAAAGTCAAGCCCTGAAAAGTGAGGAAGAAGGTGTTTGATCTATCTCAGCTCAGCAGTCTGCAGCATAAATGCAATCACACCTCTTAATGCATCACTGAGAGGCATTGCCAGTCGCAGAATTATGCTCTTATAAACCAGGCAGAACAGAGTACAAGGAAAAAAATTATAAAAATATATAACATTTGGTATTTTCCCATTTTGGCCAATTCATTACACACCTGAATATCCATGGCTGATGCTAACGTAGCCTTCACGCTCTCTGACAGTGAGAAATCTCCATGTTGAACAGTCCTATGAATGATGTCATTGCTGTTAACCACGGCAACAAGTCGAATCGGGAGACCCATTTTCTGGGCAATACAGCCAGCTAGAAAAAAAGCAAAAAAATACATGCATGCTTGATGAAGAAACATTCAAAGGAGATTTAGCAAAGAAGTCACTGTCCAAATTGGTTGAGTCCCTAATGGACTCTGAGAGGTCCTTAGTGCTTTGGTTGAGCACCAGATTATAAAATCCTGGGACGCAATGCTCCTCCTGCCATGACAGTCCATTGAACACTGAGCCTTGGGCATCTCCAGATTTGAAGATGGATGGGCAGGGGACCGAGAGGTCAGGCAGCTGCCGTTCAAGCAAGAGAGATGAATCTTTTGGGCTCTTGCATCTTATTAATACTGCCTCAAATGGGCAGCCTGGAAATGCAGTGAGTGCAGTTGAGTGCATTGAATCCTTTATTGCTCTCATAAGACAGTTGTACGCCTATCTTGGGATGGAGGCAATCAAGGACTTACATTTAGAAGGCCAGATTATGCAATTAGGAGTGGTTCTCTTGACTATGCACTACTATGCAAACCAGAGTAGGACCAGGCAGGACTCCACACCCCTGTTAATGTCTCACTTAGGAAATCAGAGCCACAGTATTTTCCCTCTTTTCTGGATCAAACACATTCTGTCCTCTTCTAAAGTGCCCATCCTCAAGATAGCTACAGTCATCATCAAAGGGTGGTTTGGGATTTTCTGCACCTTGCAAATCGTCAGTGACACCTGAATGAGTAATAACCATACATGAGTAATAAAATATAAGTGGTTCTGAAGAAATCCTGCCAGAGAGTGGGTGTTTTAATAAATAGCAATACCCAGCATCTGCAAAGTGCTTTTAGTCCATAGGTCACAGCGCGCTCTCTCTTCCCTATCTAACCTATCGTTTTTCCCTTCACCTGTGATATTTCCTCCTCCTCCTGTTGGCACAACAATTTCCACCACTGGCAGCGGGGTGGTATCCAGGGACGGGGCACACTGAAAGTAAGCGTAGAAGTGGTGAGCAATCTGCACCATAATCCTAGACCAATTGACCGAATTCAAGCTCATCAGATTATATTTTCTGGCAAAATCGACATCAGCGAATAGTTCCTTGATTGGCTCATCGATTTCATCGCTGTTCCCATGAGCTGTCAAAAGGAGAAAGGAAAGATTAGATCTGCCAACATCAGCGCATCGGGCACAAAGTATTTCTGCTCAGAAACAGGGTCAGTCTCCAGCCCTGGGGTTTGCTGCGGCCGGGGGTGTCCTGAGCTTCCCGTCTGCCGCGGGGGCTGGACGAGCCGGGGGTTGGGTAGCACCGCGTGGGTGCCGGCTGGTTTCTGCAGACATTGCGTCCGGGCTCTTGCTTATACCAAGTATATATTTGCCAGGAAGGCATAAACGCCTGCATCCCCTGTGAGATGCCAAGGTGAGACCTGGCTGAGCAGAGGGACAGCTCAAGCACCCCGTGGTGATCCCTCCCATGGGGAAGGCACAGCAGTAGGAGATGGACCACCCGTGAAGGTGAGGGGGCAAGGGGGAAGGGGTGACTCTCGATCCTTTTAGTGCCAAGAAGTCAGTGCAGCTAAACACCAACCACCTGCATGGGAGCAGCTCTGATCTGTGGCCGGGAGAAAAGGAAGCCTTGAACCACTTTTCATCAAAGTGGGGCCTTCTGCTATAGGCTCCTGTTAGCCAGACATCTGGGCACGGTGGCCATGATGGCAATGACCCGGCTGGCTGGAGCTGCTAAAGGAGCAGCCCTCTGAGACTTTTAGGGTCATGGTTTTGACACAGCAGAGCCATAAAGTGGACAGTCCAACAGTAATGCCAACCAGCAAAGACGTGGACATTTTCTTCAATGATGGTGGTCATCTGAAGTTCCTGTATCTGGGTGCAGAACCCCTTGGGCAGCACAACAAAGATGTCCATGTTCTTCTGCCCTCTCACGCTCTCGATGGCTGAGCTCCCCGTGTCCCCCGAAGTCCCTGTTTCAAAGTGAGGGAGAACCAAGAAAAGCAAAAAACGGATGCGTCAGTCAAACCTGCATCACTGCACTTTAAGAAAAAGATGCAGAGATGCTCCATGAGATGTTTTTGGCTAGAGCAGCCACCCTGGCATTGCCTGGAGATCACTCACCATCCACCCACAAGGCATTACCACCCCAGGGCATCTATGGGGAGGTCCATGGGATGATGGCTCTCAAGGTGAAGACTTGCCCAGAAGTTTTACCCCCCACAAAGAGGCATACTCACCCACCAGAATAGTGACGTGCTTCTGTTTTTTCTCCAAGAAGTACTGTAAAAACTGCCCCGTGCAGGACAAGGACAGATCTTTAAAAGCGTAAGTAACCCCGTGCCACAGCTCCAAAACATTCAGCCCATTTTTCAGCCTGGACAGATGGACGACGTCCTTGTGTCTGAACCTGCTGAAGGCCCTGTCGATCAGGTCTAGAGGGAAAATGGTTAAAGGGGCTGTTACATTGGGTAGAGGAGTATTTTTCTGACCCATGGCTTCCTGCATCTGTGCTCTTCATGCTCCTGGGAAGCTTTCTGCACAACCAAAGACTCTCCGTTGCTGGAGAGGTGACAGATACCCAACAAGTTATTCTTAGTTATTAGGAGTAAACCAGCCCGCCCTATTGTCTTCGATAGCTCTATGGTGAGAGACCCCAGGGGACACCCAATCCAATCAGAGCAAACTGTGTTAAAATATAAAATGCAGGAAACCCGAATTTTATCTGCCGTTGAGACAGAGGCTGTAGCTGCCCTCTGGTGGAAGGGATAGCTGTTAAATGTTAAAAACATTAACAGTTGGATCGCAGTGAGAGCGTGGAGCAGCAGAAAGCCCTGGTGGGAGAGCAGGTCTGGAGCCCAGCAGAGCAGCAGGGGCCCCCCAACAGCGCGCAGGGCCACCGCACCAGCCGTCGTTATTGCAGTCACCAGAATCCCTATTTGCACACAGGGGACACTTTTTCCAGAAGGTAACGAGTCCCAGCAAGGTCACAGAGGAGAACAGGGTACAGAAAGGAGCAGGCAATGGTGCAGCAGGCTCCATCCTCTGGTGAAGAGGATGGGGCGAAGGCAGGCAGATGCGTCCGAACTCCCCCAAATCCTCGTGCACATCCCTGCGAGCAGCTCCCCGCACGGCTGAGGCTCACCATCGAGCGTGTTCCGCGGGACCAGCTCAGCCATGATGAAGAGGGAGCAGAGCTCCTTCACCAGCTCCCGGTAGGAGAGACGGCTCCACCTCCGCAGGGTGTCCCCGTCCAGCGAGGGGATGCGCTGGGGCATGAAGAGGCCCCCGTCGGGTGCGTAGCCGGAGAAGAGGGCTCCCTCGAAGTCGACGGCCCCCACGCCTCCCCGCGTGCTGACATACTCCATGGGTGCTGGGGAGGCACCGCAGTCACTGCCAGGGCCCCAGAGCATCCCCCCCACTGGGAACAGCCCCGCACCCCAAGCTGACTCCCCCCAAAACTTCCCATATGGACAGACAGAGCTCCTCAGGGAAGAAAATGCCTCTTGCCCTAAAAAAAAAATCTCACACCGTGGGGAGTCAGAGCGGACAGAGCTGGCAGAGGGCATTTTTTTTTAACCTGCCCGACGTTCACACAGAGGTGGCTGGATCCTCCTCGTCCCGCTTTCCCTGTGCTCTTCCCACCCTGCCCCGGAGACACTTCCCAGCCTGAGCAAAAGCCCTGACAGCGCAGAAGTCACTGCCAAGCACGTCATGTCCCCCCGCGGGCTATTTGCAAAAGCTGGAGTTTTAAAATTTAGAACAAATAAATAAATAAAAGGAAACAACTATGTTTTTAGAGCAGGCTGATTTTGTTCAAAGGGGTTAAACCAAGGACAGGATTTAACTCAGTGTAGGAAGGGCTGAGCTAAATCCACCGGATTCATGCAAATCCCACCGAGCGGCCGCCGGGGAATGCCGGGGAAAGCACGCTCGTTT
>NW_009196047.1:0-1603 GCF_000690835.1 Fulmarus glacialis | reverse complement strand
GGCAGAGGCAGGAAAGCAGCCAAGCAAGTCGCCGCCACCGCTTGCAACCCGGCCACCCTTTGCACTTGTGCTCATGGAAAACTTCTCCCCGTTGCAACCCGCCAACGTTCCCCTCGCCGCAGCGCAGCCGGCGGAGGCGGCCGCCCTGCACCGAGCCTGGGAATGGGAATATGCGGGAAAGACGGAGCCACGCTGCTCCTGGTGGTATTGGGGCAAGGGGCAGCAGGCACGAGCTGCAGCTGGCAGAAATCTAGTTAAATATTAGGCGATAGCTTTTATCTGTGAGGGTGATCAAGCACTGGGCATGTTGTCTCCAGCATAACTCAAAATTCATCTGAGCCGCCTGATTTAACTGTGAGGTTGGATTTAAATTTGAGATTGAACCTGCTTAAAGCAGGGTTTGGGTCAGAACCTCCAGACGTCCCTTCCAAGCAAAATCAGTCTGTAATTGAGCTGTGCAAAGCCACGTGTTCAGTCTGCGAGGCTGGGATGTCATAACAGCCCCGTCCCACTGATGGGGAAACTGAGGCACGGGAGGGAGAGGGGACATATGTGCAGCTGTGCAAAAAAACCTAAGCTCTCCAGTGCAGGGAAGGAATGTGCATCCTTTTCCTTATTTTTCAGTTTAATAAATAATAAGTGTTTTTTGAAGGGCAAGGTCAGCGGAGGACTGGTGGCTGCGCGGACCCGGGGTGCAGGGCAGCGTGTGCTGCTGGAGCGTGTGCGGGGACTTCAGCCCAGGAAGGCAAGATGCAGAGGTACAAAGGACGGCTGTTAACAGCCAGCCGTGAGTCAGAAAGCCTACGTCTGCAGTAAGGGACACATCGCCTGCCAAAGCGTTGCAGTCCGACCCAACATGCGTTGCCTCTATAACTCTGGTGAGTAACCGGAGCCATGAGAAAAGTCTCTGGTAGAGAGGGGTCCGGTCCTTGCCCCGAGCAGTGATGTGGAAATGGGCTTTTCTACACCCGAAATCCAAAACGGACTGTTACTGCAAGCTCCTCAGCAGGAGGCAGAAGCTAAATTGCAGGCTCTGGGCAGGGTTGCCCATGATGGTGTTGCTCAAGGTTGAACGGGGCGGCTGTAGCAGAGCAGGAAGCAAACAGCAGCCTTTTAATAATATATCTGAGCTTACCCAGTGGGGCAGAACACTGTTAATAGTCTCCATTTTCTGACCACCTCTAGGAAATCGGCTAGAAAGGGGTCTAATTATCTATAATTATATCAATTATATCACCCAGCCAGCCTGCATCTCCCCACCGTAAGGAGATGTCTGTGCCCAACGTTTCTCATCACATTGCAAAGATGAAGCCTGAGCCACCTAAACCTGCTGCGGCTCCAGGGTCCTCCTCGTACCCTCAGCCACCGGGTCTTCGTGGTACATTGGGGTGTAGTGGGGTGCCGACCCTATACCGGGGGTCCGTCACCGATGTGCACCTAGGGGGTGCTGGAAAAAACAGGTAGCAGGGCTGGACCTTGTTCTTCAGGGATGGCTTGGGTTTAAATCAATGGTGAAAGCTCCCCAGGGCCATGCCTGGAGTCATCAAAAGCCTCTAGTGTCACCTGGTCAGCTGAGACGAGCGGCCGATGTCCCCGAAACGGA
>NW_009196046.1:34307-50073 GCF_000690835.1 Fulmarus glacialis | reverse complement strand
CTCGATCCCCTCATCCAGATCGTTGATACTGAATGCTTCTACTAGTGGAGACCCAAGAATACCTATGTGAACATCCTGAAAATAAATGTGAGTAGGAGGAATTTACAGAAGTCACATAGAAATTCTGTGGCAGAGACAGTGGGTAGAATTTAGTTCTCTCTGATTTCTCTTCAGAGTTTTCCTGGGGGTTAAAGCGAAGTCAGGAGTCTAGCAGAAAGGAGCTTTGCTTTCTGTAAAATTCTGATTGCACATTTTGAACTTTTCATTCTATCTAGTGAGCAAGTTAAGGGCCCTCTAAAAGAGAAGTTCTGTGATTGATTGCATGCATTATAAAAATAACTTAAAATTAAATAAAGAGGTCATATCACAAGTGTACAAAAATGATTAGTTCAGACACTTCCTGATTTCAGACTGCTTGACTTTTCAAGCTTAGTGTAGGATTTTGCCATCCTCTAATGCCACCCCCCATCCTTCTGGTATAAATAAATTCAGTTATGTAGAACTGTGACTGTTACTGGGCGAAAGCACTTGGAAACCATGAGTCAGGAGTGTTAATTCTGAGCTGGTGGGCTCCGATCAGGTCACAAGTTGCACCCAAATGTTCTGTCTCACTTGTGATGAGAAGTGCTGAAGCTGAACGAGCAGTCTAGTGGTAGTCTTCCATAGAGACCACCTTCTGAGATTGCTCTTTTCTTGTTGCAGCAAGAAAAGAGGAAAGTAGCTCTAGTAATCGTCTTTGGAGCATAATGCAAGGTTTTTCTCTCTCCTTTGCATTAAGACTTGTCATGGGACAAATTTGGAGGGAGGCTCTGGTTTATATATTTTTAACTACAAATGTTACCCACAGCACAGCTGCTTCTTATTTGTATAAGTGAACACGTAAATTTTATGTTGAACAAGGTTAATGAACTTAGCATATGAGGGGGAAACCTGGGAGCTTTCTAAACTTTGTTTTGTATTTATGTACATTTATATATATTAGCAGTTCAGCAAAATTGGTAGCATTTTTATTTTATCTCAGTTCCTAAATAACAGGAGCTTTTATATTTTGGGATTGGGGCATTTCTGCCTAGCTCTGTGGGAAATGCCCATATAAATGGAGAGCAAGTTACGAAGAGCCAATAGATGTCTTGGGGGGTTGTAAGCATTAGCAATGACCAAAAGTAAACTTGTGCATCTCAAATAGTTCAGGATTGCTCAGAGTGGAGTTGGTATTCACTTGTTTCCAGGTAAATTCTCTTTATCTGAGGTGAAAGTTATTTGCAGTGAGCTAAATCAGCAATAAAAGACTCATTTCTTCATTGGTAACTGTATAAATTACAGGCTTTGCTCTCTTAACCAAAGATGATGTTTTTTTGCCTTCTGTCTGTTTTTTTGCTTCAGAGTAGGAAAAAAAAAAACCTCCAACACTTTAGGTGGTATCTGTGGAGGTAAATACCAGAGTCTGGCTCATTTCTAAGCTGAAAATGAAATATATTGTGCTATCTACCATTGTGCTTTAGCAATGTTTAGTATAATGTTACTGCTGTTAATAGACAAGCTTTCATTCACCTCTGTTGGCATGTACTGCCCTGCAACATGTGAAGAAATAGAAAGTTGATCCCAGTGTAGGTGAATGCACTCTTTCACTATGACATTTTCTGTGCCTCGGCAAAGTCTGTGCATCACTTCAAGTCCTCAGCAGAACTGCTGTCTTCTGAAGAGCTCTGAGCAGCAATTTAAAAACTGGATTTTGACAACACTGGCTTCTTTTTTTTTTTTTTTTTTTTTTAATGAGACTCACTAGTATCTAGAAAAAATGGTAATAGATAGAAATAATCCTAGAAATGCAGAAGCCTATAATGGGTGTTGACATCTACCCAACTGACAAAGGTAAGTTAATGTTTAGAAGTACCTCAAATATTAGTCTTTATTCTGCTCCATTTCTGTTGTCTGTAATTATTATTTAAAGGTTAAAATTATTGTATAACTGGAAACTTTTAACTGTAAGGGTTTAATTTAAGATAGGCATAGCAGTCACTTGTTTTGATAATCAGCACATGCAAATCATAGTTGATGCATGACTGCTGCTAGTCAGAAGTAACTGGATGGGTTCCAATATGAATAACTTTTTTTTTTAATTAGGATCTTGAATCTATGTCGCGAATGAGTGGTTTAGAGGCCGTTCAAAGAATCACTGTCGCAGGTATTAGCAGAAAGTGATTTTAATAGAAATTTATAAAAGCGCGACTTAACAGAGTTCGATGGCAAGGTTCACTCTCACTTACTACATGGATGAAGCATACAAAGGAAAAGAGCATGGGCAGCTGAAAAGTCCTTGGCTCTGTAAACACTACTTAGCAACAACTAAAACATCAGTGTGTTATCAACATTATTCTCGTACTAAATCCAAAACATAGCACTATACCAGCTATTAGCAAGAAAATTAACTCTATCCCAGCTGAAACCAGGGTATTGTGTTAGAATTGAGTTATTATAATAATAATAATAATGCTGGGTGTACTTGGGTGGGTAATGTGGAAGGATGGGGAGACACAGTGTGTGCCTCAAGGAAATTTAACCTTGGGGGAAAAATAATCTGTGATGTGAGTTGTATGTTGTAGGAAGTGTATCTGGATCCAAAATCAAGATGGCTGGCCATATTCTCCAAAACAATGTATCTGGTAGCTGTGGATAGCAGTAGGTCTCCAGTGCACTTCAGTCCATGTTTTTGGTTTTTTCTTTCTTTTTTTTTTCCTTTCCCCTTTCTTTCTTTCTTTCAAAGGGTCTTGGTGTGCCTCAATTGGAGGAAAATATGTAGGAATATTCATCAAACAGGTTTAGAAATGCTGAGTGCTGGAAGCTTTTGTAACGGAACCTGTTTTTCTTGGTGGAAACCAAAAGAGCTTTTTTGATGTAAAGGTCAGATTTCATGTATTTGTTCCCACTTGAACTCTTTTTGACAGAATGAAAGCTATTTTGCTCTTGATTTATAAGATATTTACTGTGAGTTAGTACTGCATAAACATCTGACGTTGTGAGCAGCTCTGTGTTTTGCTGACCATGCCCTAGTAAATGGTGAAAGGAATTTTAAGATATTTATTGGGGCCTTTTCTGTAGGTACTGTAGCAAAGTACAGAATGTCCATTTACAGGAGAAGTAATTGTTTGTTTTTAACTTGAAACAGTTTTCTATACAGCAAGCTGCAATAAGTAACTCCCTGTAGAGGGAGAATGAAGAGTTGTGACTCTTTCCATACACACACCTGAGCCTGAGAAATTAAATTGTGCCTTAACCTACAGGGAGGGAAAACTTCTAGCTCACTCACTTTTGACTTCTGAAGATGATGTCAGTGCTACTTGGGAGTGTATCTCCTTTTAGGAGACTTCAGAAAATAATCAAAGTACTAAACCTTGTGTACTATTATGGCAGCTTGTTCTATAGTTGGGCTTACCAAAGTATTCAAATGAGTCTAGCTGCTTTAAAAAAAAAAAAAGTTAAGATGATGATCTTACTGGTGTGATGACACATAATTTATTTAAATTCAAGTTGAAGATGATGTCTCTGAAGAATCAGAACAGTTTGTGACCCTTTCTGCACTTTAGTAAAATTGATCAGAATCCATTTCATGGATTTTATAAGGGTTTAGTTAAGAAGAAAACTTTGAAACCATTCTAGAGGTTTCAAAATTTGAAGCAGATTTTTAATATATTTACCCATATAAATATGCGTGAGGGTGGCATTTCAAGGCTTGTGTTATCAAGCAGAGGTCTTGCATCTTCTTTAGACTATGCTTGAGTAATGCCAGATTAAATGCTCTTGTCTACATAGGTTTTTAAATGTTCTTCAGTGCGTAGAAAAATACTGAAGTTTTTTACCAATTTCTCTTCCCTGTGGTGTTGTTCCATGACAGTCAGGAATAAAGTAAAGATCTCTTAATCTGGACCATATTTTTTGTGTGTCTACATATTTAGTGGGGCAGTAAGATAAAATGTTGGTCTGTGTTTATATAAACATATACGCATGTACATACACATTTTGTATTTTTATAAGTATACACATTCTCTCTACATATGTTCTATATTTTACGTAACTGTTTTGAACTGACTTTTTACTCCAAATTGTGTGTCAGATATTTCCCATTATGAAGTCACTTCACTTTTTAGAATTTTATGTTAACTTGTCACATTCCTAATCAAAATAATCCTTCAGAAATTGAAAGACCTCAGTGATGTGCCAGACCCCATCTATGTTCTTTTGAATCAACTAGCTTTTACCTGCTAGATGCTACAAAGGAGCAGATGAGGCATGAAGTTATAGAAGTCACTGGCTAAGCAGTTGTACGGAAATACTAAACTACCTCTTGTTATAGTTACATCTTCTGACAGTGCAGAGAAAATATTTTATTAATTGTGGTTTCTTTTAATTATTTTAATGATTAACATGAAATTGTGAAACAGTAAGAATGAAAAATAACTTCCTGGCCTCTTTGCTTTAATCTGTAAACAGGGATGTTGGGAAGGAATATCATGCAGGATGTGACAGTCTGAAGCAGTAATTTTTACTAACAGAAGTAGTACCTCTAAATAAATACAAAGCATGCCTTAAACTTTAAAAAAAAAAGCAAAACACCATAGCATTTGGGGTGACTTCTTATTTAACTGAGTAATCAATTTTAAATTCCTGTATTTGTGAACTTTCTATTAAATTCCAGTTTGCATTCAGATGTATTCCTAAACTGTGAATAGACAAATAAGCTAGCAAACAAGAAATGTCCAACAAAACATGACAAATACTAAGCTTTGTTATTTTGTAAATGCGTGTAGATATCCTTTAGGTTTTTTTGGTTAATAAAAAGAAGTGCTAAATTTCATGTAAAAACATCTTTTATTACAAGTTGTTATGTTTAAATGTCAACAGTGACTGAGAATCAGACTTTAAACTCTGATTACCAATTTATAAAACATTTTGGTTTAAGTCAGTCTTTTGTGAAACAGGATTGGAATAACATTTACTAGATTTAAAATCCGACAATGCTTTCTAGAGCTGCTAGGTTAGGACCATTTTCTTCCATTTCCTTTCCTAGTGAAATTCGAAGGAATTCAGGACCTCAAAATTGAAGAAAAGTACAAACTAGAGTGAGATTGTATTATTGAGAAGGTGAAGAAATCCTGTGTTTTGTTCTGCATTCTCCACCACGTCTGAGGCTGAGTAGCTGTAGAACCTGTGTAAGCATATAACTGCAAGGGTTGAGATGTTTGCTAGTTTCTACCCAACCTTCCTTTTTGCTTAGCCGACAGGAATTTGGTGTGCTTCGGCTCTGAGACTCTCAGTGGAAGCCCTTTAGCTTGCAGCTTGACATATGTCTGGGTCACTTTCTGCCCTCTTCAGTTCCCCATTCTCTGAAAGACTAAGGCTTGGGTGGGGGGAGAGGTTACAGTGACATGGCATTTGCTGTGTACAAGACCTTGATTTTTTTTTTTCTGCCTTGTATTAGAAAACTCTTCTTCCCTTTTATATTGTGCCTTATATTGTGTACAGCAAAAGACTGTACTGTAGTAAGGACGTGGGCACCTTTACAAAACACTAATTCATGCATAACTGGGTTAGTGAAGGGAAAGCTTCCTGAGTTTTGACTGTACCGCAGTTTCCAGTTGGAGGGTGGTTGCGTGAAACTGGTAGCAAATTACTGTTGTGGCTTTTTTGGCCTATGCTGTGCTGGCTCCCTAGTTACACCTTTCTTTGCTAAAACCTTTCTATGGTACTACTTAGTATCATTTATTAAGTCGAGACTTAATGTATAGTTGAATTTTGTGGTTAACTAAAACTCATTTTTTGCTTTTTGCTCAAGGGAAAGCAAATAGGAGGCTTTCTGCCTCTTTTCCCAGTTTTACTGCTGATTAGGGAAACTGAGACTATAAAAGGTGGCTTTTTTTCCTGCTATATAAGTTTGTGCAGCAAGGTATTAACAATCTTTCAGTTGTGCACTGGTCTGTTAGCCAGAATATACAGTGGTACAAGAATGAATTTGTTGAAAATTTTATGCCTCTGTGACCTATTGTAGAAAGTTATCCTGCTGCAGTGTTATTAAGTCATTTTTCATCTCCTCTTAAATTAACGTTGACATTCTATTACTGCATTTGTTCTTGTCTTCAGATTAGAACATAAAGGAAAAAAAATCTTATTGCTGGAATATTAAAATTAATTGTTTGGTAAGCAGTACCTTGCTTGAAGTAGAATTCTGGAAAGATTATAATGTAAGATCAATCTCTGCTTTAGATTTGCTTTCATGTATGAAAAAGTGCTTTTGGAGCATTCAGGGCATCAGGAGAATGCAGGAGGTAAGGATGAGTTGAAATCACAGTGACAAAAGGCAAACTGCAGAAGAAGAGATACCCGAGTCCATCCATGCCGGTGTTGCAAGGGATAGTAACTCTTCAGAGAGTTCTGCCTTTAGTGAGCATTATAATGCCTTTTCAATAACTGCCTGGTGACACTGTTTGCTATTTGGTGATGTGAATTTCATGTGATGTACAGAGAGGTGGGAAAGCTGTTTGAATTTAAATGTCAGTCCTGATGGTTGGGGTATTTTTGTTTGCTTTGAAAAAAAAGAGCTTTTTTGCAAAACTGGGTGCAGGTTTGGAGCAGTCAGGTTTGGAACTGGCATTTTACAAATGCTTTTACTGTAGATTTTTTTTCTCTGATTCAACTTGGATCAGCCCTAACTAGAAGTTACTGCTAAGGAATTTCTGTTTGCCTGTGGAAGACAAATTGGCTTTATAATCCAGTTTCTATTTAATACTTTTATCAAAATTTCAGAATACTCCAAATAAAGCATTTGCTTTTAACTTTAGGAAGGAGGTAGATCCATGGAGATAGAGCTAGAGTGCTCAGCATAACCAGTAAGAGGTTGGGGTTGGGGAAATGGAAATAAATTATTTGTTTTGCTTTTAAGATAATTTCACCACCCTTCTTGGAGACTTACAGTCCTTCAGACAAAGCTTAGCCATAAATGTAGGTGACCTGGTGTTTGCCAGAAGTGGTGGAGCACAGACTTCTGCCAAGAGGGATGACATGTGCAAGGAAAACACTCAACACTTTCACAAAAAAAGAGTGAATGGCAAATAATTCACTAATTAACAGCCCTAGACAGAAGCACTCAATTTTCTGAGAGAGAGTTTTTAAATCGGTTATTTCAGAACCTGTTACATTCATTAGGCAAGTGATGGTCTGCTTTTACTGTTTTGCGTTTGTTTTGTTTTTCTCCTGGTGGGATGGCCAGCAACACGTGATAGCTGAGGAAGAAGAAAATCATCTTCAGTTTGTTCTGTGGGACAACTGTGTCTTTCCAGGAGTTTTTCTAGTGTCTTGTCTTCTACTTGCTTTCTTGTAGAGTGGCAGCAGAATCACATAAGGGGTATATTTTTAATGCATTTGGTTAAAGTTAATGTCTTCACATTATGTTCATCTGGCTCAGATATAAAAATAAAACCAATGTAAAGTAAATTTCAGTAGTTTTGTGCCTAAAACATTTTAAGTTGCTGTGAACTGCTGGTTAAACTGGAGTCATGCACTGGCTGGAGAGGTAGGTTGAGATAGGAAAGTGAGAGTTAAAGTTAGCTTCTTTCTTCTGACCCTTGTTGCTCAAATTTAGATCACGAAAGGGATAGTTGGAAACTTTTATGCCAAAAGTCTGAATTGTGTGTCTCATCTGGTGGGACTGACTGTTGCTGTAATGGCATTTATGAAGAAGAAAGTTTTGGTTTGTCAGAAGCCATAAACTAGTGAAGTAAAACCAGTTTGATCACCTAGTCTGTCTGCAGACGATACAGGATTTCTGATCTACTTTTGACATGTGATGTGGGCTACAGAAATTACTTTGAGGATAAAAGGCAAATAAGTTAATGGAATTGCTTCATCTTTACAAAGAACAAAGGAAAAATGCTCATTTCCCTGATGTCTACCAAATGAGATACGAAGAGGAATTGAAATACATATACTTAAAATCTGAGTATTGCTCTGCAAGAAAATAGCATTTTTTTCCTCTATTTTCATGTCAAATACCATGATATTTTTGCACTTGAGCTAGATTTGGTCCTAGAAGCTTTTAGAGAATTTGTGAAATAAAAATTAGGTTTGTGCATATGTTAGCTTACCAAAGAAGTGCAAGACACGAGTGTGAGTTTTCTAGGGTTAAAATAAGTGAGGGTAGCACTCTTTTCTTTTCTTTTTTTTTTTTTTTTTTTAAAAAAAAAAATTCTTTTTTATCTTCCTTCTTCCTTCTGAGAAGTGAGACCTTCACAGGATGTCGGGTATAGGTTGGTTCCCAATAGACATGAAGAATCTGAGGCGTACCTTACTTTGGGTCTGCTTTTTTTCAATTATTCTTATAGCACTGTCAGTCTAACTTAGCTTTTTCTAACTTGGCCTTCTAGGCTACAGCTCCTGCCTTAGGCAGAGCGTACTCATGACTGGTCTCAACTCAGAAGGGATTGTTTTTATTTTTTTTGAGATTTGTATGAAAGTTCAAATTATTCAATTTGGTCTACAGAAATGCACAGAAGAAAAATGGGGTATCTGTTTGAACAGAAAAAACTTCATTAAATGAGGGACCGAGTTTGGGATCTCTGTGTTCCAGATGGCAATGGTTTGTGCTGCCACCCACCAGGTCTACATGTGTCTGCTGGAAAAAGCTCCCTTATACTAGACAGTTCTTTGTCGTGTCCCTGTCCCTCCACTTTTTTTTGTTTTCTGGTTTGATTCAGAAGATGAGCGATAGATACGCATCCGTCACTGTGGTAATATCTTACAGAATGCAATACAAGAAGGTTAAAGGAAAGCATCTGTATCTCTGATAGCTTTCTGAGAAGCAGTTTTAATCCGTAGGGTGTGATACATTGCCTGTCTTGTATGATCACTGGTAAGTTTCCTTACAAATCAGGCATTCTGTGGCAACCTCTTTGAATTCTTTAAATCAAACCCACAGTGTTCAAGAATTGTAAAACCAGTATTATGAAGCTTTTCTAAGAAGCAGATGTGCATTAGAATGTTAAGCGGCGTGCTCCTAGTGTTTTTCACTGAGAGAAAATAAGTAGAACATTAACAGTTTTTATTCTTTGTTAAAGTGATAAGTCATTTGTGATAATGCTTCTCCCTTCCCCTGTCATCTTCTTTCATGTAGGTATAAAAGGTAAATGTGAGCTGCATTTTTGAAGGAGTTTTCTGCATCTGTGCCGTGTGGTGTTTAAATTGATGGGGCCTTTTCTTTTAACTCTTATAATGAGGTTTCAAATCTGTTTTAGTTTCTGATCAAGGCTTTCAGATATGTTCACACTTGAAATATGCTGGGCTATGAGTAAATATTTTTTTTTGTATGTATGCTTACTACTTTTCCAAAGGAACTGAAAATTAATCTTCACTCTAACCTGGCAATATTGTATGTGTGTGATACTGGACTCTTCCATGATTAAAAATTTAGGGTAAGGTTAAGTTACTGAATACTGACAGACAAATTGTGAAAGGTGTAGTAGCTAACTGGAAGAGAATCTGTAGAGAAACTATGCTTACTTTTGAAAATTTTTAATATTTAATCTTTCTCTTTGTTCAGTAGCTTGTGTCTGGCTCCCCAGTACAGCTGTACCTTCTCTTCTGCCAGTAGCCAGTGAAGTTGATATGCAGAGCTCCATCCGTAGGGCAGAAGAGATGAGAAAAGTGTGTAAATAAAGAGAAAAGTTTGAGAATTCATACTGAATCTCAGGGTTCAGTCTAAAAATCTTCACAAAAATCTGAGTTGCTGTTTATTTGCAATATGCCAGTATATCACGGCACTCATGTCAAATTTCTTGAAAGCACTAAACAATAGTGCTGCATGCACTTATGTAGGGTTGGCAGCTGGGCTGAGAAATCACATTATTCTTTTGGAATCCATCAAGGCTATTCAGTAATTAGTAAATTTAAAAATAATTGAGTCTGCATGAGTCGGTGGTACCATGTGATACCACTGGTGATGAAAAGTTATTAGCAAGCCTGAAAAAATTCTTTACTCCCTAGTGCTCTAGTCACCACAATAAATCTTCTAGATGATCTTCAGTAAAAGCAATGATAAGAACTGGATGCTAATTTCAGTTTTGTTTTACAGTAACAATAGTGTTTATGGAATTTTTTTGTGGGGATTTTCTATTATTTAGGCAATTGGCTTTGTAATTCCGTGTGCTTCAGTCAAAAATAGAGCTGTGTACTGTACAAATAAGTGATGATTCACAGTCTGAGCTCAAGTGTGACAGATAAGAGATTGGCAGTGTGCTAGGGAGGCAGGCAGAGGCCACTGGTAGGAAGAACGTGCAGATAGGGTTCTTGCAGTGGGTAAAGTTTAGTACTTCTTGAAATTCTTCGTTCCATGTCAGTGGCAAAAACTTCCACACATAATAAAATTCTGAATGTTGGATTTTGAGTTGAATTTGTAAAGTTTTTGATATTTATTTTTTTAAAAATTAGTATATTTAAATAACTAATGAATCAAAGCTACATTTGCATTTTTAGTGGAAAACGTAAGAAATTTTTGCCTAGCTCTTGTCTGCTGTAGAACATAAATAACTGAATTATGTTTTTCATTTTGGATTCATTAAAGTAAGCTGCTTTAAAAAGAAATGTTCTTTTACTTGCCTTATGAACAGTAGGTCCTTTAGTAAGTGTTCAAATTTTCTTGCATTCACCAAAGCAAGGAATTGTCAGAGAAATGGAAGTGCAGGACTCGGTATAGGTGGCATTGGGGAAGGGTGCTTTGCCTGAGGCTGTAAAAGGCATTGCTTGTCCTATGAAACCATGTAGGTCGTAATAGCTTCTGAAAACACTGAAGGCAGCAAACCTCAAACTGTTGCCCTTTTTTGTTTCGTTGGGCGTAGCGTATTGTTTTTTAACACTGAGAGCAGCTTCTTTCCAAAGACTGTTCATTTGGCATGATTTGATATAATAGGTTTCTTTCTGTATTTCAAGTGATATTAGACTGTTGTGGCTGACTTAGGAGAGGTAAGGAAGAGTGTGTGCATGTGTGTACACACATCTATTTATATTTGTTTCCCTCACAATTATATAGACATGTTTCTGAGACCCTTCTCTCCCCCTCTGTTTTGGCTATGTTTCCATAGAAATAAATGACAATTATCCCAATTTCAGTAGACAGAGGAAATATTCCTCATTTCAAGTTTCATTCCTTGATTGAAGATACTCTTCTTTCTAGGAGTAAGTACTGGAACATTTTCTTCTTGTTACCTATCATTGTGCTTTGCAGTAATGAGAATGTTTTATCAGTAAGATACCTTTTCATCTGCTTCTAACTTATTTCTAACAGCATATATGAAACACTTGACAGAATAACAGAATATGTTTATAGTTCAACTCTTACTGGAATTCTGGATAGACTTTTGCAAGAGGACATTCTCTATTTTATGCATATTCTGTGCCATACGTAAATACATATTTTATTTTGTTTTTTTCCCCTGGCAAAAGCTCATCAAACACATTTGTATGTCATGCAGCTGTTTAAAAAGGGAGGGGAAAATGTGTTGAGCATGGCCTGAAATGTGTCCTCTACTGCTTCAACAGTTCTAAGTAGAAAATATCTCTCTTGCTGCTAGTGAAATAAGAATTGATCAGCTATATTGGATGTGACAGTGAATGAATGGGAGAGTGAGAGGTGAAAACAGGGAAGGGAAGGTGACAGCATCATAATACTGGAGACATTTGTAAAAGAACATTAGTTCTATTGATGCACTGTCTTGTGTCAGGGCCATAGTGGAAGCTATTGACTCTGCCACAGATTCCATTAACCAGATTTTTCTCAATTCAGGAAGCTCCTCAGTAGAAATTTAATTTGTTAACCTGACACGGACCTTTCCCTTTGCCTCTGTTGATTTGGTGTAAGGAAATTAATTTGTATCAGATGCTTTATTCAGGGTTTTCGTTAAAGTTCTTGGAAATACATCTCTATTTCGGTTGCCTTAAGGAAATCAAACTAAAAATTTCTGCAGTGAGCTCTGTTTGGGGCTGTCTCTAGTATGTGTTTATTGTGCTGTGTGTGAATGTACGTCCTAGCTGCTAATAGGTTTTCTCTTCTGGAAGGTATGATTCAGACGTGGAATGTAGAAAACGTACCTTACAGAATTGTTTAGTGAAACAGTAAAAAGAAGAAAAAAAGAACTGCCGTTTGCATAAGAACCTCAACATACAATATTAAGTTGGACTTTCCTTCTCCTTTATGAAAATCTTCTATCTGCCTATTCTATAAATAGGCATAGTTCAAAGCAGTTTTCCTGATGATGATGATGATATTATAATTAAAACTCTGCATTTTACTTCTTGGTTTTGAGCAGCAAATTAAAAGATAAACTCACACTACTTTTACAGCATTTAAATCTATTTCATAGTACTTAAATATTTTCATATACACAGTATCCATTTGTTTTTTGCATCTTTTACTCTGCTATGAATTTCTCATTTAAATAATCTATCATTTTTTCTTCAGTTCATATATGGCATTGTCTTTGCTATACTGATTGCGCAGTACAAAAATTTTAACAGATAAGAATTGCTAAAAGAAGCTAAGAGTTACTAAAACTATATGATTATAAAGTGTTGTTCTAAAAAGTGAAATTTTCATTAACTGAAAGATGAGAATAGTTGTGGAGAAGATGGCATCAGTCATTGTCACCACAAATGCAATAAATCCCAAAGCAAGACGGTAGCTCCAAAGAGTAATAGTGGAGTTGAGTCTTGCTCTTAACTGTGCTAAACAAAATGAATGTGTGGTTAATATTAAATATATCTATAAAATATTTTTTGAGCGAAAAGAAGAAAACAAATGTTTTTACCCATTTTGAAGACCAGAGATTCTTATACACACATTTGCTTTAATTTATCAATTGCCATACCCTCGTATTGAATGTAGAATAAGGGATAGAACGCCTTTTGACGTGAAATGTAAACACGCAAATCATTTGCATTGGTGAAAGCCTTCAAATCTTACACTTATACTCCCTATACTTTTAGTGCTTGTCAATATTACAAGACAAAAATGAGAGTTAGTTTCCAGTGTAATGGATGTGAAACAAAAAAATACATAAAATTGTGTTTTAACAGGAGAGTGTATGTAAACAAAAGGGGAACAAGTTAAAATTCATGAGAGAAATTAAACAGTATTACATGATGTCTCTGAGAAAATGCAGAGACATTCTTAAAAATGAAGTCTCTGTCAAGACTAAAGTATTTGGATTTTTTTTTCTGGTACTGTCATCTTTTATTATGGAATATTGTAAAAATTACAAATACTGTTGCCTGAAGTGTTTAAAGTGTGTCTATCTATATTTAAATATCTACAGAATAATGCTTCCAAGCTGTTGGCAGCCCTTCATTTAATGTTCTACCCAGCAAGAGCACAGGTGCTGTCTTAATTCTCTGTGGCATTGCGCGATCTTCTAGAGGATGTTGTGTTCCAGCATAGCTACTTGTCTGCCTCAAACATAGTGTTTTCATAGTGTCCTGGACTGCTGATGTGTTGGCTCAAATGTGGCGTTTTCTAACGAATTTACCGCCTTGGTATGGAGGTAAATTAATTAAGCAATGTGATTAACATCTGTTGTGAGTGGTTTGTTCTTTCTTTCTCCAAGGTAAATCCTGTAGGGCTGTTATTAAATACGTTATTTTATTCTCTGCTCTATATTTATGTTAGCAAAAGCCAGATCACCAAAGTATACCTTGCCTTCAGAGAAGATACTGATAATATTTGCAGTGGTTTTAGTTTCTGTGGGAATTCATTACGCAGACTTGAATTGACTGTGGGGAAGAGTCTGTGCTATGCAGGTGAGCTTCACCCTTGCTTTAGGCAATTTGTGGTGTGTCGGTTCACTGCATAGTTCTCTTCAGATGCCTTCTAGTACCATGTTGGCAGATAACTGGGTTTCACAAAGATAAGATCTGAGATCTCACCTGAATTTCCTCTTTGAGAAGCCGGTCTAGAGGTATGGACAGGCTTCATGTGCTACTCGCAGTATGACGACGACTGCTATATTCAGCACTAGTTGTAGTTCCCTGAGGGTCTGGGCTGTCAGCATTGCTGTAGAGCACCCAGGGTATGACAAAGCTGAATGTAGTTGAGGTTAGACCATCACCATCAGATGGGATGCAGCTTTCCTTAATGCAGCCGTTTCTTAGAGATCATATTTACCTGTAGGTGTTGATATATACATTGTTGTCTCCTGTAAGTTGACAATAAGAGATCGTTCATGGTTTTCATGGATGCTGTTGATTTGATGTTCCCCATGCTGTCCAAATCTTTTGTTTGTTTCTATTCTCAAACAGTAGCATCGGGAATACAGTCTTAGTACTGGCAGATAGCTCTTTCAGCAATTAATGAGAACTGCTTTACACAGAGGAGATTCTTCATCATTGGTGAGACTGCTGCACGTTTCACAGAATCACAGATGGGTTGAGATTGGAAGGGACATCTGGAGGTCATCTGATCAAACCCCCTCCTGCTCAAGCAGGACCACCTAGAGCTGGTTGCCAAGGACCACGTCCAGGTGGCTTTTGAATATCTCTAAGGATGGAGACTTTGCAACCTGCCTGGGCAACCTGTGCCAGTGCTCAGTCACTGTCGCAGTGAAAAAGTGTTTCCTGATATTTGGATGGAGCCTCTTCTGTTTCAGTTTGTGCCCATTGCCCATATTTGAAGGAATGTGGTTATCAGGGAAGGAGCAGGATGAGCAAGTCGTCTAAATAAGTATCCTTGCTATTCCAAACTAAATATTTGTGAAGAAGGAGGAAAAATATAGTTAGATTCTTAATCATTCAGGTTGCTTCAAGGAATATTTATTGCTTCCTTGAGCTGCTGTGTGTTGAAGCCATTACATGGAAAGAACAGTGTTTTCAAAGTTCTGTTTGCTTTGACACGGCCATATATCTAAACACATAATGGTATACCAACCAAATATATCCCTGAATCTTCTTTTTATGCTGCATAGTAGTATTCCTTTCCGCCTAACTTTTTGTGTCTTAGAACTCAGTCAAGCAAAAGCGTAGTTCCTGATTGATGAAGAGTTTGTTGTTTCTTGAGAGTTCAGGTGTTAAAGGCCACATGATAGGAAGCACAGGAGAATTTGTCTTCATACCTCCCAAAATGCAGTCATTTGAAACAGGAGTAGTTTTACTTGAGGTTTTAATAATAACGAACAGCTTGTCATCCTCTGTACTATTTACAGGGATCTGAATACATTAAATCAAATAATTAGGCTAGCTGTAATGATGGATTTCAGAAGTCATCTTAATTTACATACAATTACTGTGATATACATAGTTAATAAGTTGTAGCTTGCCATAAGACAAGCAATTCCTTTGGGTAAAATCAGTATTTGATCAAGTTCTCAGTATTTTAATTTTTCCAGGCAGAGGACTAAAAGCAGTAGGCCCAGTATTGTGTATTGTCATTTCCAGGAGCTATTGAAGCATGTTTATGAGAACAGGCAAAAGTCGTCGTGTAAATCGCATACAACAGGCACAGATAGCAACAGTGTAAAACAGCACTTCAGCCTTTTTCTCTCCTCCTTGTGCTGACCAGGATTTTCAATTCCTGGGTTCACACGGCTGTTTTATAGTACCTTAATCTGTCACCCATTAACTCTATGGTGTTTGTCATGAAGAAACAATAAGGTGGATGACTGACACTCTCCAGCTCACCTACTAAAGATGTAACTGTAAAATTTGACACTAGAAGAACAGCTAATATCATTTTAGGTTT
>NW_009196046.1:20716-34276 GCF_000690835.1 Fulmarus glacialis | reverse complement strand
CAGGAATGTATCATGCCCTAGAGAAAGGTCACGTTAATCCTCTGCATTGTGGGTACTAAGTAATTTATATAGTGTTTCCAGTAGAAAAGCAGTTTAATGGACCTGCAGGTAATGTTTAATAACTGAGAATGTAAGTTAAATTGACCATCTGTTACATGTCTCTGCACTTGCAGCAGTGGCATGTGAGATGGTGGAGGAATTTCACACTCGTTTCAGATTGTTCTAAATCTTTTTCATGCAAAGCATGAAAAGGCTCTTGCAATGAAGAGAATGCCTTCTCTAAATTAAATGTAAACCCGGAGATTTAATCAAACTGATTTCCAAAGTACGTTCATTCCTCTTCAGTGATACAAGTGATTGAAGGGACAGTATGTAACTTTGTAACTGAGTTGAAACAGGACTTCATTGCAAATGGTGCCTCTGACGTGCCTACTGAGTTGCCTCTCTCTCATTTCTTGACTGATTTGCATTGGTTAGCAGATTAGTTTGTCCTGGATTGTTTTACTTTGGATAGTTGCATAATAACTTACATAGTTTTTCAAAATTCTGGTAATTTGCCTTAAATTTGTGACTTTTGGTCCTGTGTTTGAGGTCACAGGGCTAGCTAGAGATTCTCAGGAAGAAATCAACAGGAAATAGAATTCAGAAGAATTTTGTCCATATACAAAATATGGTGATAAAGGTGTTAATTTTAGAGACTCTAAATAATTAGGAAGTGGTACCATCCCTTGGTAACTCTTATATTCCTCTATGAACAGCGGAAAGGTTGCACCATACGCTAATGGAATGAACAGCACTTCCTCATTGTGAGAAGCTGTAGCATCTCAATGTCAAATAATTTGAAAAATATCCAGAATGAAGTCATGCACCATAAATGAGAGCCCTCTTGAGAAGGTGATTGCTAACTGTAATACAAGAACACTTTTTAAAAATCAAAGTTACTTCAGGGATCAACATGTTAGTTGAAAAGTGCCCTCAAGCTGACATGTATTGGAGAATAATTCAATGTTTTAGCTACAAAGTCTCTTTGGAAGTGTTATAATCAAAATAGTGTTCATTTCTTCAGTGTACCTAGAATTAAATGGAAACCTGTCCATATATGCTGTGAGCATAGTTTATCTTATCCAGTGTTGAACCTGAGCTATTAATGGTTCAAACGCATGCTAGTGAACTATATAAGGGATTGGTATGTACAGAAGCTAGCCTTGGCATAAATGTGAGTTGAATCTTCAGTAATATTTCTTTTTTTTAACTACCTACGTGGTTTTAAGTGCCTTGTAACTGGGAAAATAATGTTTTATTAGGAACTAAGCATGCATTTTCTGTTTTTCTATATCAAGGAATTAGGAGGGGGAAAACCAACATGGTTTTGGTTGAAGTATTAAATAATTCTTATGAGCTATTTTAACCTAATCTTCAGTTGGTCAGATAATGAGTGAACTGGCTCTATGATATAGAAAACAGCTCCCAAATCAATTAAATATCATCAGTATTTGGTTCAGAAACACTGAAATTGCAAGAAGAAAATATTTTTAAAGCATGTTCCTAGTTTCAGGTGAGCAAAATAAAGGTATCCTTCATTTAAGGATGTCAATTACTACATGTTTTTATATAAACATAATTTTATTGCTATCGCTTCTTCTCTGATCCCCGCCACAACAGCCTATCCACATGATGAGTGGCAGAAGTTGTAATCTTTTGCTAGCTTGATACATAGCTTTAAAAATATTAAATTTTGGCTACTGTGTATTATGTACTGGAAGGTACTTCAAGCAGTGCAGGGTATCTGTGCCACTAAATAACCGCTGATCATGGGTGGTGTGAAGTATTAGCCTTGTCTGTTTCTAATGGAAAGCTGACATGGTGTTGGCTGTTTTCCAGAGAAGCTGATGATTATATTAGGCATAATAAAATCACCTTCTTCCTGAAGGAGGAATAGGAAGTGTTTCTGCTGCTTCAAAGCATGTGCCAAGTTCTGTGAGTGGGGAATTCCGTATTACATTTCTTAAGCTGGACCCTGATGGTGTATTTGTTCAGTTACCTATTTTGTCTTCTGGCTGAGCAGCATTACAGTACAAAAGTATCTTGAATTTATTGGACTTAAAATATTTAAAGAACAGAAATACTTATCAAGAAGCTCAGATAACTTCCGTCAATCCTTTATTTTGAATTCTCTTTTTGTGGAAAGTGATAGGAACAAATTCTCAGGTGTGTCTGCATATATTTTTTTTTTTTTTTTTCCCCCCCTTATAGATGACATTTGGGTGCTCTAAGGGCTACCTTTGAGGGGTTTCTATAAGAGTGAAACATTGCTTATACTGCTTGATTTAGTAGAGCAAAGATTATCAACCCCTTAAGGTAAATTGCTATTGATTGTTTCACACATGTTCTCAAAAGTTTCCTTTACTGTACATTAATGTCATACTAACAGAAATGAATGGAAAAGTAGCTGCATCTGTGCCTTCCAAAACAATGAACAACCGTCTTTGCTATGACAATTCTTACTGTTTATTTGAATGTCTTTTATATAGTGCCATGGGGAAAATATTTGCTAATGTCCAGTGTGCAAATGACAGAAGCAGTGTCATATATAACCTCTCTTGCACACACTAGTATTTGTTAGTTATAGGTGATATTTCACAATCCATCTCTGCAGAGCTGTATCCTTTCGAAAACACAGCCATGTATTTGTTGAGAACAGTATTTATCTCCCAGCTCACCAAATGCAACTCAAATATACTGCAATTTGTAAGAACAGGTGAAACAATATAACATTTTTAAATCTCTATTTTACATCTGTTGGTTTTGCAGCAACCTGCCAAAGCAGGTTTCTGTGCTTTGGGACCTCTGTCGTGGTCCTGTAAACTCGTAATTCCATTTAGGAAACCCCACCTTTCTCATCTGTCACGTGCTTCCTACTACTAATGTGATAAATATTTAGATGGTTAACAAAAGCTTGTAAGCCACGCTGCTTTCCTTACTTGAATTTTGAATTTTGCATTATGCTTGTTGCCAATACATTTCACCAACTATGAATAATAACAAATCCTAAAATTCCTATTACTGCTAAAGAACATGTGTCCTGTATACTTTCTATCCCAAAGTTTTCTCCCAGAAAACATAGTTTATAACTTGAGTGACAACCAGCACTGGACTTTGTTCTAGCATGCTAATTAATATGCATATGTTCAAGAGATTATCTTGTTGTTTTCACTACTAGCTGCTAATTCTCTTGCTTCTCATATGTCTTCCCATGGCTTTTCCTTGCTCTTGGACAGTGTGGGAGTTTTTTGAGAGCATTGGAATGACTTTCCAATTAAGGAGCTGAGACGTGTATCTTGGGTTCTGCTGTAATCCACGCAGTGTTACGTCTCTTAATTCCCACTACTCTGCCATAATGGTTTAAAAATGCTTTTTGTTGACCATATCTGTTAGACTTTGCATTGATACCTGGGACATACAGTTTGAGTCTTTCCATTCTGACTTGCATCATGTAACATAGTCAGGATTGTTGAGCTCAGATTAAAAAATAGTTGTAATAACAGAAGTACTGCACCATACCCAGTGAGAACATGCTTGGGTATCCCAGGTTGTTCTTCAGACAATTAAATGCGGACTGCAGCTGTGGTTTATAACTCATGAGGACATGGAAGAATCAGAGGGAGGTCATTCTCACTGTTCTGGATATAAGGATGTCATGGTTTAACCCCAGCCGGCAGCTAAGCACCACACAGCTCACTCCCCCTTGGTGGGATCAGGGAGAGAATCAGAAGAGTAAAAGTGAGAAAAGTCATGGGTTGAGATAAAGACAGTTTAATACGTAAAGCAAAAGCCGCACGCACGTAAGCAAAGCAAACCAAGGAATTCATTCACCACTTCCCATCAGCAGGCAGGTGTTCAGCCATCCCCAGGAAAGCAGGGCTCCATCACGCGTATTGGTTACTTGGGAAGACAAAATGCCATCACTCTGCATGTCCTCCCCTTCCTTGTTCTTCCCCCAGCTTTATATGCTGAGCATGACATCATATGGTATGGAATATCCCTTTGGTCAGCTGGGATCAGCTGTCCCAGCTGTGTCCCTTCCCAGCTTCTTGTGCACCCCCAGCCCACTCGCTGGTGGGGTGGGGTGAGGAGCAGCAAAGGCCTTGACTCTGTGTAAGCACTGCTCAGCAGTAACAAAAACATCCCTGTGTTATCAACACTGTTTTCAGCACAAATCCAAAACATAGCCCCATACTAGCTACTATGAAGAAAATTAACTCTACCCCGGCAAAACCAGCACAAAGGAAAATAAAGAGCAAATGTTTACTATAGTGCTCCTAAATCTAAAGAAATATGTTTTATCCAGATTCAGAATAGTTCAATAATCGTGACTTTATTTTTAGAAGTGGGTAACGCTTTCTAAAGCAACCAAAACAATAGGGTGCTTTTTGAGAATATAACCCAAGTCATTAGCCTTGTACACGAAATAGTTCTCAAGTTCCACTTACACGAGTTTGTGTATATTAGTTTTCAATATGATAAATTAGACGGCAAATAGTAGAGACTTCTATTGTGGGTTTTGTGAACAAGCAAATAGGAGTAATGGAAAAATAAGCTGGTTTTCCTGCTTGGCATTCATTTAGTTAGGCTGTCTTTCCATTATAGAGCTACTTCAGCTGGTATTTGAAGTTGGTTGTAAATGTGCCCAGCCAGCCATGTATTCAGTGCTTTTAAAATACAGTCTGAAAGCTTGATCTGCTTAGTTCCACTATATCAATGTTCCTGTTTTTGAAAACACTGAACTGCCTCTCTTCACTTTGTACATACAGGGATTCAAGATAAATTCTGAAATGTGTATTTATTCTTAAAGCTTTTTCTATTGTCTCTTGACAATGTGGAAGCAATAGGAGGAAAAGAAAATTCCACATCTTTGTAGTTATCGCCTAGCCTGAAGGGAAGAACAGAAAATTGCATAACCTCTCAGAAGCTGTGGAGCTCACCACTCAGATTTCTCCTAGTGCTGTCCTTTGAGTTGGACAGATGACAGGAGACAGATTTCTCAGCAGACAGTGAAGTGACACTATGATGTGTTCAATTTTTTTATCTCAAAGATAAAACCATTCCCTAGAGACATAATGTTATGTTTCAGGATACTACTTTTTCTGTAAGTCACTTTTAGAAGGCCTATACTATCTACTGATTTAATAGCTGCTTGACAATAAAAATGTGCTTGTTCTGGCATGTGAGGTTCTTTGGGATGAGAGCAGGTGGTGTATTTTTTCAAAATTCAGATGAATTTTCTGGTGTGGTTCATCACACCAAAGTACCGGCACAGCTGAAGGCGCAGTGTGGGACGGCTGGCTGAGGAACATGCAAGGAAAGCTGCTTAAAATGCCGCAGCTGTTAGAAAAAATGTTTTCTGAACTGTGGCGTGTTTCTCTCTTCAAGATGAGATTCTTAAATGATACAGTCATCCTGCTTTGGACATATTTTGGTTGGAAAGTGCTTAGGATATTTTTGCATTGGACAAAATTTCAGACTTTTGGCTTATATAGATAATTGGGTGGGATAGGTTTAGGGTTTGGTTTTTTTTTCCAGTTTGAGGAATAAAATAATCTTCAATGAGAGATTAGATGAACTGTGTTTGAAAAATGATGTTTAAAAAGTGAAGGGAGGTTTATTTTTCCTAAGGGTAAAAACTTTTTTTTTATTATTGCAGCATGTAAAACTTTTTTTTTCCCCCCTTAATGTTATATAAGAAGGGAGGATGGCAAGGCTTACCATTGGCTGCGTAATTCTAAAACTTCAGGGAATGCTGGCTATTTATACCGTTATAGTATTTGGGGATTTATAGACTTTTTTCCTAGCTCTTGATACACAGATAGTTCAAAGAGGTCTGGAGGAAGAGAGCCAAGTAGTAGATTTACAGGTCACTTCAGAATTGTGTTCTGTGTTGGGAAGCGTCAGATCCCAGAAAACAGCCTGACATTTTCCTCATTTTAATTATTGCAGAGGATTCATGGACTTGAAATTTCATTACTCTGCAATAAGAAGCATGCTCTCAGTGCCACAGAAAGTTGCTTAAAAATGCTAATTAAAAGGATGATTACTCTTTATATTAGGTCATAAACCAGTGTGGTTTGATCTTTTTATCTTAGTCACCACAGAGGCAGAATTCCATAGAAATGTTACAGAAGACTTTGAACTTGTGATTTCATTACAAGATTTGAAGTACACCGTAATATCCTAAATATACTTTCTGCAGTCTTGCCTCTGCATGTTCTCTTTTATTTACATTGTACCTTGTATGGTAGAACAGCAGCCCTGCCCTGTTTGGGCTGCTGGTTATTACTGCAGCATGAATAGATACAGAATTGTTTTTTTCTTATTTAAGCATGTAGTTTGTTTGTTTGGTTTGGGGGGCGGGGAGTGTTTGGGGTTGTTTTTGTTGTTGGTAGGTCTTTCTCTTTATTTTCCAGCAGTTGGCATAAGTCAAGATACTGGTTTGCTTTTCTGTCAGTAATTACAATAGGTCTGACAGTGGTTGAGGTTTGAGTTTTGCAATGGTCATAATGTGAGAGAGAAACTGTCATTTCTATTATGCCACGTTCTGAAGTGTCTGAAGAAAACATGGTAATGGTGGCGGTGTTATTACCATGAAAATCTCCTTTTAACTCAAGCAAGTCTGTGACATGCTCTATCGAGGGAGCTTACAGATCTGTACAAAAGCATTTGCTTTGCAAAGCAGGGACGATGGTTTGTGCACTGAAGCAACAAGGCTAAATAAAATGACTTGTGAAATTAAAGACTGCCATCTCCTTGAAGAAATGCATCTTCTTTTTTTCCCTCTCCCAACCTTTACACAGTCTTATATTGTCTAGATTGCTGTGGGTCTCTCTGTTAAATGAGCTTTGTATCTCTCAGTTAATTTTCTGACAGTATCACTTTAGGCTGACTGTGGGTGTTTGTGTATCCATTAAGCACACTGCCAGGACATGTCCACCACTTGCCACCTCTCCTGTTAAACGGCTGTCAGCAGGTTTACAGAGCTGCTTTCTTGCTTTGCATTAATTGCCGCAACTTACTAGTTGCGGTGAAAAGCACCTATAGAGAGAGAACGCAGAGTTTGCCTTGAAATTTCTAAAGGTAAATAGAAATGCCATGAGTAGTTAAGTCAGATTTCATATATAGTCATATCAATATGATTAGCAGGAAGGAAGTGTCACTTCTTTTTAAATTTTCTTTTTTCAACTAACCTTTCTCCTTGAGCTCCTACCCCTATAAGGAAAATACTGCAAATCTAAACAAGTGCATGTCAGCAGATTCTTGGATGCGACTGTCTCATTGAAGTTGTATATAATCCCATGCTGAGATTTACAATTGGTTCTGAAATGAAAATCTGTTAGAATTAGATCAAACATTATCCTAGCTGAGATAAGCAGTGTGGGGAAGATTAATGATTTGTCCATGAAAGTCAGTATATAGTAGGGTTATTGGTAGGGTAAGGCTTTCCAAGAGACGTACTAAAATGGAGAAGGAGTGCTAGGTCAATTTGATGGGCTGCAACTAGTTTGCTGCATATTATTATGGTGTATTTTTGCAGAATAGGAAATTCTGATTCTAGTTAAGACAAAGAAGCCTTTTTTGGATGGAAATTTCTGTGTACTACTTGAAGCAGTAAAAGCAATAATAAATAATTAAGTAGTAAAGCAGTAATTTTGAATATCTAGGCTTCTATTAAAGCATTCCGTTTGGATATCTACTGGCGAACATGCATAGAAGGCCAACGCAAGACATGGGAAAACTTAAGTGTATTGACTGGAGGTGTGAAGTTGAATCTAAAGATTTGGTGTATCTCTGAGAAATTTGTGTGAGGCTTTACTATAGTTAGACTTAATGCTCTGTGGCTTCAGACTTCATTCATTTTCATTTGAGTTAGCTTTCCTGAGCATCCTTCATAGGTGATTCTGAGAGCAATCATTGTGCTTGTCAAATTAGCTTGCAAACTCATAAGGCCAGGATACAGAAAAAGTGGAAAGAGACTTAGGTGAAGTGATTTTTGCAACATCAACCAGAAAGTCAGTGTTGGAGAGCAGAATAGCTAAGTGCTTTGATACAAATATGTATCTTGTACACTGGACAGTGCAGTCTTCTAAAAATGACTGCAATAAAAATTCTTCTATTCATTCTTCTATTCATTCAGCTTTCTGTGTCTTCTCACGCTCTGCAGGACCATGAATTTTTCACCCAGTAGTGTTCTCTTCAGAATCTGTGTTCTTTATACTCCTTGCTGAGTATCATTGAATTGGTCTTTTGAGGGCTGTTCAGTGTTGCTTTTCAAGCAGCCAGCTAAGGGTACCATTAAATGTTCAGATACTTACCTCTCTTGCCAAACCTGTTCGGGGTAGGCTTTCTATTTCCACTGGTCACAACATATTGGTGAAATAAGCAATTTTTAAAGATGATTAAGATCTTCAATACCTTCTCTTGTAGTCATTTGTGCGTTCTGTGATTTGTCCCTATGCAGTATTTCTCTCTACCCAACATCTCTATGCTGCATACAAATACAGATATATAAACCAAATCCTGGTGTGGGAATAAAGTCAGCTTTGTCACCAGGCATGTTCTAGTCTTAATAGTTTCTAGGCCTCTTGGAGATACCAGTATAAAACCATGTTCATCATCTGACTTAAATATTTTGAGTTCCTTTCTGCTCCTTAGTAATCATCGCATTGTTGCTCATACAAACTTTTCAAGAAAATTCACGCAGATGCCCTTCCTGTGCTGTGAGATGCATTTAATTCCTAGAGCTGTTGTCACTTTTGCAAAGAAAAAGAAAAAAAACGCCCCTACCTTTTAAACATGTAATTGCTTTTAAAATCTGGTGTCTCCTTTTTTCTTCTGCTCTCCCTCCCATCTACTCTCCCCATTCTAGTGGGACTTGCTGCCTTAACAGAAAATAAATACTGTCTCTTGGGTGTTCTGTAGTTTTTCCTAATTATTTTTGGTGCTTTTACCCATTAAACATGGCTGGTGATTTGTTTCTAGCCTCTGAGGAAGCTCATAGTTTAATCGGTGAAACATGATAGGTAATGAAGAAAAATATTTTGCTGCATGCGCCAGTTTTGAGAAATGAATCTTATGAATGTAATGTACTCAGATCTTGATAATAGTAAAAAAGGTCCACTTGAGTTTCTATATTTTATTGGACGTGCTTAAAAATTCTGTTGTGCTCTACTCCCATATAATTAAAAAAAAAAAAACCAAACAAAAAACCAACAAACAACCCCTTTAAAAATGTTAACATTCAACTTTCCCATTTTCTGCTTCAAATTTTTCTGTAAACTGATATTGCATAAACTTTTTCATGGTTTGTATTACCTCTCAAAATCTTTGGGGTGCCTACTACTTCATCTTGACCAGTATTAGTTAGCATTAAATCAGCTCTAAGGCACGTTTTTATGACATTTTATTTTATGCAGGTGTCTTTACCATGTGTCACTGTATATTTTGAGCATTTTCCAACAGTGCTGAAAAAGCATGATATTTTCATGCTGGCAATTCCCTTTTCCTTTTGCCTGGGGTAAAATCATGTGCAGGCAATGCAAGTGTGTTTTGTTTGAAAGGTTTTGGAAAAGGGATGGGACTAGGTAAGTGATAGGGTATATATGTATGTTACATGTTAGAAGGGATGAAAAACATACTTTCCGTATGTAGCGGAATGAAGTGGGCTGGTAGTGGTTCATTGTTTCTGAGGGAGTTTACTGCAGATTTTGGTGAACAATTTGCCTCCTCCATTTCACCTATCTGATTTTTATTATAAAAAAGTATTCCGTTATTGCAGAGAGCTGTCAGCCATGATGTCAGTGCCGTCTCTCATGGAAGACTTTTAAAGCAGGGCATTTTGAATATGATCCCAACTGTTTGGAAGCTATATGAAGAATAAAGATTGATTTAATCCCACAACACCCTCTGGTTTTTGAGCAGATGTGCCTATATATATCCACAACTGTGATTCAGTGTATGCATAGAAAATGTACACAGTCATAACCAGGACTGTTTTCCACTGAGATGGGAAAACATCATCTAGCCAGTAGAAAATGACAGCCATAATAACTGTTGTTTCTCATTGGTGAAGTCCCTTGGAGGTGAAAGCAGAGCTCTCAATGCAATCAAATTGTCCATTAGGACATTTTCAAAAGTGACTTTAGATTTCTTTACATTAAAGATGGTAGGACGCACAGGTTTGTAGTCATTTAGGGTCTCTAATTTTTTTTTTTTTTTTTACTTTTAATGTGGAGATAGATATATAGATATGCACACTCACTAATTCGATTATTATCTAGGCACCTAAGTCTGTAAAGTGATGTTAAACTCGTAGAAGAAAGAAATGCAAGTAGGAAAAGAAAAAGATACGAAGATGTGGGATTGGTTTGGAATTTCCCACAAATGACTTTACTACCCTGAACAAAATTATTTAATTTTTCTACTTACATCTCATTTGTAAGAGGTGTATTATAAGGAATCAGTGCCATTTAAATATCTGAGATAGAAAATCAGGTTTGAGTACCATGTAAACAAAAATAAAGTGATCCTTGCACTAAACAGTATACCATCTCAACAAGCAGGAAAAAATAGTTTTAGTATTTTCCTGTATTCCAAACCTGTACTCCTTGCCCTGTACACTGAAGGTTGATACATATTCAGCTATGTGGAGATGACATCATATGTTCAGAATGTCATTGGGGCTTGATGAAAATTTCGAATTCTGGAAGCTTTAAGAAAGAGGGGTTAATGCTTTCTAACACTTACGTATAAATAGCAAACCATCAAATTAAAATATGTTAATCAAAGATCTTTGAGACTCTAGCACTGGGAAGCAAGATACTTCACAAGTATAAGGACTTGTTCCATAGTTGAAAGGTCCTAATTCAAATTAAACCTGTCTTTGTTTAGGTGCTTGTAACTGAAATCTGATGAGTGTTTAACTCATGTCTGACACAGATCCATGTATATACTGATTGCAGTTTGGAAATTGATGGTCAGATCTTAAAGCAAAGTATTGACTCCAAATGTCAGACACATTCAGTAACTTGTCAGTTCTCAGGATTTTATCAGTATAATCACAATACTTGTGTGTTTTCCAAATGGCTTTTCTTCCGCTTTCCTCCTTTTTCATCAGATCATAACTCACCAAGTGCTGTGAACATGTTATGGCTATGTTAAATGTAAATGTCAGGAGATGTTCTGAAGAGTTGAGTTGCTCTCAAATTCCAAAAATGTGCAAGTTTGTAAGTCATGAAACAGTGAGTGCCAACCAAGAAGTTACTTTGTTCTTTTGAGTCTGGTGCAACAAAGCGGAAAAAAATAAAATTCACTTTGGAGGCATGTTTTTCCTCAACATCTTAAAGTGTCATTGCAGAGTTCTTTGCCACACAGTATCTCCTAAAGCATGGGTTTTGTATACAGAAACACTTTGAATGTATTTTTTTTTTTTTATCCTTATAATTAAGTATATAAAATACCAATGAACATACAAAAGATTAAAAACCCAGTGGAATCCTGTAGCTAACTCAATTTATGCAATATTGTGTGGAGCCACAGAAAATCAAAATAAAGTTTTGAAGAAAAGCTTTTTCACAGCTGACTGCTTTTGTAGGTGTGAAACACTAATATTTATACAAAAGACTGCTCTTTTCAGTGGAGACTATACAACTAGTATGGATACCCGAGGGGAAAGGTTCTTAATCACTAAAAGTAAGATGTCATGAAGTCAGCAAAAACAATTAAAGTAGTAGAAGCTTCTGAAGCCAAATGTAAGTTTCTGCTCTTTTGCACTTCTTCATTGCTTTGGCTTCTTTTGACTTCTGTGGAAAAATTCAAGTTTTGTATTTGTTTATGGACTTGGATTTTAAAAAGGGCAGAGTAGCATCTCTTGTAATTCTAGCTCATGTATTTACTAAGAATATGGTTTGACAGTATAGTGTGTATCGCAGTCTCTGATAATAACTGCCTGTCATGGTACTGGATTAAAGTAACTTGATGTCTTTTGGGTTTCAGAGGTTTTTTGTTGTGGTTTTTTTTGTTTGTTTTTTGTTTTTGTCTTTTTACAACATGTAGATTAGATGCAATGTTACACTGGCTAGAGAGCTCAGTAATTGTTACCTTCTTGCTCAGTAAAGCCCTAATTAGGGGGAATGAGCATGGAAAATAGATACTGAAAAACAGTAGATAAAGGTAATACTGTGCCACAAGAGAAAAGCTTTCTTCATTGTGACCAAATTCTGGCATATTTAAAATATTTAAGAGGATTAAATGGGCGAATTAAATAGTTCTGCTCTCACGCATCATTTACATTTGTAAAGGAGGACTATGGTACAGTTTAGACAAGGAGACGTGTCCCAGCCTGCTGAAAATCTCTACAGAGAAGAGAACGGACCTACTGGATTTCATCACAAAAATTTTGCTTGCCAAATCATTTTTAGGAGAGTAGCAGATATGCATAAACTTCATTAAGTTTAAGAGAGATTTATTGATGCATTTTGCTTTAAAGTGAACTAACGAAACTAAATGGCTTTTTTGGGCAGTTTAGTGAGTGCTTGGTATATATACACTTCTCTAATAATTTTGAGTCTTAATTAACCTAGGACTATTTAGTGCTTTCTTAAGGATGACAAATGATTATTTTTTAAATAAAAGCAGTATGTAAATTGCATGCTGTTATTGCAGTGTCTCATTGTGAGGCCCATTCTGATTTTTATTTTCCAATAAAATTACTTTCAGGTGCATGATAATCAGAGGAGCATCTTTTGTCTCTTGGTATCGCTAATTACTCTCTATTTATTCTCTCTGCTTTCATTATATTTAGTTGTTGAACGGCATTTTAAATAAATACAGTATTTCAGTTGCACTTACAGTTTTAATTGGAAAAAATACTTGAAGTTGCTATCATATGCTTTTCCATTTGCATCTACAGATTTCTAATAGATGAATAATTGAACTATGGCATAATCTGGTGTTTTTTTAAAGAAACTGCATAAGGTATTGGTACATACTCTGGACATTTTCAGGAAATAGTGATTGTTCTTAAGTGGATACGTATATATTCTAGTGTTCTTTATTTTTCTGATGTAACTTCTAGTTCTTTAGCTTAATAGTATTTCCAAAAATCTGTTGTTTGCAGCTGCATACAGAATAAATGTTGTCTTTTGCTGAAACAAGGCATGTAACCTCTGTTTAAAAGTTTCAGAAATTCCTAGCTGTGGACTTCCTACTCCTTCTGGACAACTGAGCAAGTGTAGGTCTGTCCTGGTTCCAGCTGGGACAGAGTTAACTTTCTCCCCAGTAGCCTGGGGGGTGTGCTGCGTTTTGGGTTTGGTGTGAAAGGAGCGTTGATGGCCCATTGATGCTTTGGCTGTTGCTGGGTGATGCTCGCACGGGGCGGGGGGAGCACAGCCGGGGTGGTGGACCCAGCTGGCCAATGGGGTGTTCTATACCATGTGACATCATGCTCAGTATAAAAACCAGGTGTGGGGGGGGGCTCGCCCCCCGTTCCTGACACGCGGGCGGTGGTCGGTG
>NW_009196046.1:0-20537 GCF_000690835.1 Fulmarus glacialis | reverse complement strand
GGGGGGGGGCGAGTGAGCGGCTGCGTGGGGTTAAACCACGACAAGGTCCCAAGCACAGGAGCTTGGAGAAACTTCCAGGCATCAGTGATAGGTCCGTGATGTAACCCGCTATAGACAACTCCTCTTCTCTTGTGAGAAATTGCTATGTAAAAATAACTTGTAGTTTTGTCAGTAAGACAAAAATCTGCAAAGTAGTTGTAGCTTGGCAGTTTTGGATCAGTTTCATTTGAACTTCGATTAGACGGTCATTTTCTATTAACACAGAGACTTGTGCTTCCAACTTCTATTTTTAAAAACAGGTATTTTTGAAGGTATTTTAGTACTAATCAGGCATCGAGGTGGAAAGCTACAGCTTTCTCTTCATTTGATGAAAACCTTTCAGTCTGTTGTCATTGAACAGGTAATGAAGATAATAGAAACTCTACTTTCTCAGCATCAGAATAGCAGGCTAAGATTTATTTCCTTAAAGAAACTATGAAAATGAGTTCAGAATAGCAGAGGGATAGCTCTGTGCCTTTACTGAACTTCCAGATCTTCCTGAACGTGATACTGTCAGCATGCTGTGCTTTTGACAGGATTCAGATGCGTTGGGACTGCTTTCCATTTGCCTAGTGTTAGCATGTTTTGCTAACACTGCATGTAAAGAATAAAGTCGCTCTTACTCACTTCTAGCCTTGTTTTTCCTTGTGCTTGATAGCAGAAGTAAGAAAGAAAAAAAAAAAGTAGAATTATGCTCAAGTGAGAAGGCAATACAAATACGACCAACAATAGTCTTAACTTGCTTTTTGTAGAGTATCTTTAAGATATCATTTGCTTGGGGTTATTATCAAAAAGGAGGGAAAAAAAGTTGCAGGAAGTGTTCATCAATGTAAGATCTGATACTGTCTCCCTAAAAATAAGTGATGAAAAGAAGACATCTACTGCTAAGATAAAATACCTTTTACAGCACTGAAAGAAGTCTGGCAGGCAGGTAATGCAGAAAATCATAAACATGAGTCTTGAATCTAGAAGCTGGTGACACGTCATTCATGGGCACGTACAACTACCACTCTCCACTGACCAATTCCTGCCTCAGTCTTTAGCATGAATTAAACAGAAAGCTTGAGAATCTAGCATTGCAACGAATTTGACAGACAAGCCTGTTCCTAGCAGTCTTTGTGACTGTAACGCTTTTTAAAAAAATCATTACTTTTCTGCTACTTAATTTTGATGTGAGAACTAGTGTGAAAATTCTTAAGAGTAGTGCCATGTCCTCAACATGAAGGACTGCAGCAGATTTTCAGACTGATGCAGTTATTCTCATGGCATTGCAAATCAGTATCATTGTGCAGTTTTCTTATAAAGCAAGTTTGATGGGAAATACAGACTGTGTAAATCATCTTTAAATTGACCAGAGAACATAAGTTTCATGTTTCTAAAACTATTTCTTTGAGGAAGTGTGGAGAAGTGAGGAGATTTCAGGTTTGATGAGCAGGAATAAGAGAAAGAAGCTCTAGAACCAGAAAGTAGTAATTTTTCCATACATCATGATGAGCTACTTCAGGGTCCTCTGGAAAAGGAGAACAAAAGTCAGGGACTGAAAAGCTCTTGATGTCAGCCATGGCATTACTTTATTTGAATTCATGGTAGTCACTTTGCTGTTTGCAAAATAACAGGCTATTTAGGAATTGTGTAATGTTTATAAAGATGTTACAAGTTGCTGTTTCTTTTCAGAAGGAGGACTGGGTGAGCTTTTTTCCAGAAATAATTTTAAAAAACAGGTTTTATTTGTCTAGAATGGGTCAGTATGATTAAGTAAGATATAAATGGCAAACCTTACAATTTGCAAGCAAAATGGCTAATATCAGAATATTCATATTAACTGATTTGAGGCATTGAGTTCTTCACACAGTATACTCCTAACTATGTTCTTTCTTTGCTGATTTCTGTTCTTCTTTCCTCAGCTCCATTCTCTTTACAGTGTTGCTTGCTCTCTTCAAACTGTTTCCTGTGCACAAGGAACAATTCCTAAATAATTCATGAAATTGAACAAAAGAATGTCTGTACAGGGCCAGCCAAAGCTATGACTAGCCAGCACCCTGTCATCAGTAGTGGCCAAGAGTGCCAGGCTAAGAAAACAGGGCAAACTGTTCTCAAAACTTCTAAAAATACTCACCAAAAAAACCTTTCCTAAATTTGAAATGAATGTAGTCTTCCTGACTTTGTCATGCATCTCCAGCATGAAATGGGCAAGTGGCTTAATTTTCTTCATACATAGCTTTTCCCTATCTCTAAAGGCAGTTGGATACCCTTACAAAATGGTTATGAAATGTAGCTAACAGCGTTGAAAGTGTATTTGCAAATACTGAAAAGATGACTCAACAATAAACACAAACTTTACCTTCAGACATATAAGATGGGATATTTTTCACTCTAAATGGTGTACAGTTCAATATAAAGCAGCTTGAAATAATCTAGTTGAACGTACTACAGAAGCTTGGATTTCATCTGTCACCTCTGCCATCATGGTCTCTTTTGGGGCGCTGATTTATTTGTCTTTGTTTTTCAAAAATTCTTTTAAATGTGCAAATATAAATCTACTATTTCAAGCAGCATCACAACCAGTACTTGGTTTGATGGTAATTTAATAAAGCAGAATTCAACTCGGGACAGACTAGGCAAAGCAGAAGTAGCACAGCTGTTAGTGTAAATGTCTGTAAAATACAAAAATGAGTGTTCCTAAAACTAAATATGAGGTATTGAAATCTTGTAATTGAAAGTTGAGCTTCTGTAATCACACTGTTTATCCCAGATGCAGCTGACACGTTCAAATGTAGCCTGGGGAACTTGGAAATGAAAGAATAAGCAGGAAGCCAGACCAGTGTTGCAGTTGAGATTGAATTATGTTCTGAACTGGGAACTGGAGGAGATGTGGATTCAAATCCCAGAGTGTGTTGCAGAGGTCACAAATTAATTAGCAAGGAAGTACGTTGGTGGAATTGAATACATGGGTTTCATACCAGAGTGTTTGCAGTGCTAATGTGTTCTTAGTTATTGCTGAATTTGGCAGGAAGAAGACAGGGCATAACCAGGAACACTCTTGCATCTTTGTGAACTCAAGTGCAGGAGATTTGCAGAAGACTTGCCTTTATGAAACAAGAGTTAAGATTCAAATTTTGAGTTCCTGTGGAATATCATGCAGTTAGCATGCAAGTCTACAAATTAATTTCTTAGTTAAAATCTTGGAGAAAACATGCATCAACTTGGAATTTAGTTCTAGGAAAAAAAAACCCCTCAAACATTAGGCTGTGGATTGATGTAATCACCTGAAATACCTTCATTTTACTCGTGTTTTCAGTTGAGCTGCCACTATTATTTGCTGGGAATCTTAATGTATTAATGTTTACAGAAACCTTGGACAAGTAAGAAAAAGATAAATGTTCTTTAAAGTTGACTTTTAGAGTATCTAGGACAGCCCATGTTTTATTTAAATAAACACGTAAAACATTTTTGTGTGTGTGTGTAAGTAGTGTTTCTAGAGAGAATCCAAGCCCATAGTATGAATAAAAGTAATGGTTCTAGTGTTCCTTTCTCATACAGAAAAAAAAAAAATCCTTTTTCTTTCATTTTGGCCTGCATTAAATATATTTCTTTTGTTGAAGTTTATTTTACATATAGGCATAAAAATGTATCTGGTGTCATATCTATCACTATGGTACTACTATATGATTATGAGAACAAAATCCATCCTTCAGAAGAACAACTTCTGAAGTTGTTTGCCTCAGAGATGTTTTAATATACAGACAATTAGGCAGCATTAAAATGTTACCTTACAGCACTTTAGATGAGGAAGAACAGTAGCAAGTCAGCCAGAGTATTACCAGTTAGATTTACTGTTGCTGTTTCCAAGCAAAACCCATTTAATAGGGAAAACTTTACTCCCCCTTTTTTTTTTTATTAGATATATTTCTGCTTCTCCAGCAAGATCAGATTTAACATTGGAGAGTCTCCTGATGAAAGCTATCATCTAAAGTTCGTATATTGAAGAACTTGTAGACTTTAATTAGAAATGGCCAGTGCAGTGGATGACAGGTTTCTTCTTCTGAGGACTGGAGTTGGTGTACTCTGTATTTGAAGTGATACGCACAGGAAAACCTCTCTTTTTCATCTGTATTTCTATTTGCTGTTGTTTCGAGTCTTGCAGGTATTATCTATTCAGCTCTGTAGCATAGGAAGCATATTTTTCAAACACAAGGGGGTGGTTTTTATTCCCTACATGTGCAGAATAGGTGGAATCATTGTAAAGCAAGATGGCTGGGTTGTGGGATATTTTTTTTTCCCGTGCATAACTGCATTGCCCACTGTAGTCAACAGAGGCAAGTAAGTGTTTCAAGAGAGTGATTTAGGCACTTTATATAGCAGTAGTTTTTCTCCTCATGTTGGCACTCTGAATCTTTTTCCAAAGGTTCTGCCTCTGTCTACTCACGCTTGTGCACAAATGCCTACAGTTAGACATTGTTGGCGCCACTCCTTTGTCTTTTAGGAAACTGTACTACTGGTTATTCCCACAAATTTATACAGCAGAATTTACCAAAGGTGAAATGACATCAGTCGTGCTTCTGAAACACTCTCTCTTTTTCTCCTATTTAATTTATATATCTTTCAAGTTTGATGATTTTCTGAACCGGTTCATGCAAGATAGCGAGGTGATGCCATTTCACTTTTTCCCTCCCCGCCCCCGCCACCGAAGAAAGTAGGAGTAGTTTCAGTTTTGAAAAAAATTCTGTAATAGTCCCCGGTCGTATGGAAGATGAGCATTTCTATTGTCTTTGTGTTATGGGTCAGAAAGAGAGCGTAAAGGGCAGGGTTTTTGTTGATTGTTTGAGATGGAAATGATGGATTAGTTACCAAGTTGCTTCTGTTAAACAGAAAATCAAATTTGCCATGGAAGTAATTAGTCTAAAGTGGATATACATAACAAGAGACTCTTCAAAGTGTCTTTACAGAAAGAAAGAAGCTTGTTCCCCACTGATGATGATTAAATAGAGTTGAAATCAACATGCAGGGAGGAAGTTTTTGGAAAATGCAATATAATAGAACACCTCCCTCTGGTGGTAGACATCACATAGTTTAATCCGCTGAATCACACACTGAACTGGAAACTTCATGGTGCGGGACGCCTCTTAGGCTGCTCCTGAAGAAAAATTAGAACTTTTTTATAGAGAATTGAATTGCATATGGAGTTTCCTGCCACTCTAGTTCTTTGAGTATGGTGGGGGAGGGTTGGGCTGCTTGACCCAGTTTGTTCTGAGTTTGTCAGTTAATTAAATTTTTCTGCTACCCTTCCCTCTTGCTCCTGGAATCGGTTGCATTTTGCCATTTTTTCTGGGCTGTAAGATAGGCTCTGTGGATGTTTGTGCTTTAAGCAGGTAATCAGAACAGCATGCACGAAACAGCTAATAGCTTCTAGCAATCATTTGGCTCTTTCTGAAAATTTATTCATCCTTTAGTTTATTCATATTTATTTGTTTGATCTGAATTTTATGTGCCAGTCCTCAGTTAGTTTCCAAAGTAATGCCTATAATTACTTGTACTTCAAACACAATTAGCCACCCTAACCGGAGGAGAAAGATTGTTGTTAACTGTTTATCTTGTAGTTTATTAATGCCAAGAAGCAGATAATTTCTAAGATTTTCTCTATAAGCTTTTCAGGGATAGGTTCAATCTATAGAATGCGAGCCCCTGGAGAGGCTGTGTAGTATAATTGTTATTTCTAGCTCTGTTTAGGCATAACAAAAAAATGCTTGAAAGAATGCTTTCAAATGCTTCTTGAAAGCATATTCTAGTTCCTTGTTTTTCATGGCCATTGCACTTCAGAAAGTGTAACAAACCAGCTGAATGTGCGAGAATAACATTTTCCATCCTTGTTTTCCTTTCTGTTCAGTAAGCGTTTTAGGATGATTTTTCCTGTTGTTCTTTCAGAGCATAACAAAAACTGCTCTTCTCCCCACCCCCAGGTTGAACACTCAAAATAGTTTTTGCTTTTTTTGTATGCAAAACCTTGTAAATCTTCGCTAAGGCTCTAGATGAAAAGTGAAAACAGCTGGGGCCTTTCCATGAGTAGGAATCCTAATGCCATGGCCGTGACACTGTTAAACTTGTAGAAACAAAGCTTGGAACATGGAAGATTGGCCACAGAATCTAGTTGCATGTGCAGGATCCCAACGTTACCAGCATTTAATTAATGTATTTTTCAAGGTTGGCACATTGCTGTCTGATTTAGAGATTTATGATTTGCTGGTGAAGACTCCCATTTAAGGGATTCCAGATCTATTATGCCCAATAACAACCATTTGCAACCCAGAGCTCTGGAAACAGCACTGGCAAAAGGCTAATTTTCTCATCTCCAGTAACTTGCAAGTGGTAGCAAAAGAAGTCAGATCATATCAAATCGCAAATCGTGGATGTGAGAAGCAAAAGGATAATTTTCTTCTTGTGCTTTTTTGTTTATTGCACTTTCTCTTTATTTCCATATTAACACATAGACAAGAGTGTGTGATTTAGCCAGTTTCAGCAGTGATCCTCCAGCACTGACAGGCGGAAGGATCACTTCATCATCACAAGAGTTGCTTTAAGTACACATGTATTTGCTATATAAAAATAAGTGAATTGAGGAGAAGTGTATTTATCTGTCCTTTCCACTGGGGGGACAGGAATGCATCATTCTGAGGAGAATAGTTTTTCCATTCCTTTTCCTTTTCTACATTTCTTTTAAAGTAAAGAAACCAGAGAAGTACCTAAATATTGAAATAGTCAGCATTTGTAAGAAAAACCATTAAAAAAATCCGTAAGCTTTAGATATGAACTCACTAGATGACTTATTTTTGCAGCCATTTTATACTGATTTCAAATTTTGAGATGTGCTCCAGCTATTTTCTTTGGGATTAATTGGCTAATAATGAAAATGCGTGCTGTCATTGACTTGAATTCAACATTGCTACTATCTTCTTCTAGAAGACAATTTTAGTAAGTAGGGGAAAAAAATTGTTTTTATTAACTCAAAACTTCAGCATGTTTTGTTGCTCACAGGAAGGCCTAAGCAATATTTATTTTATGTGGGCAGTTCTTTGATATCTGTGCATATTCATATTTTTGTTCCTAAAAGACTGGAAAAGAAATACATATATTTCAAGTTTGCTGAAAATAAGCAAGGGGTGCTTAAGTTGGGGTTGGATTTCTGAGCCATAGCGTTTCATAGTTAGAATTTAATGTAACGCAGTGGTTTGCAGCAACTGCATCTAGTAAGAGTTTTCTGTGTTTGACCTTTTGGATTCATAAATCTAGGTCAACTTTCCTTTCCTTGGTCCTTGAACTTCTGCAGTTTTTTTGTCGGCAGGTTGAACACTGTGCTGTCATGCATTTCTGTGTGATTACAGAAAAGGATGGAGGGGATGGTAAGTGGGAGACTACAGCTACTCCCTTAAGCTCCCAGACTCCTTTGGGAAGTTAGTAAACTGTGGAGCTTGAAGCTAAGGCACAAAGGTGTCAGATGAGTTTCCAGTGAGCTTTCTCACTTGTGTCATTAAAACGTGACCTGGGTTTTTTCATATTATTGTAGATTATTGCAGTCACAAATTGCTCATATAAACTCCAACCATGTTAAAGTTTTTGCCCCCATGACTAAGGACTGTCAGACTTGGAGTTTCCTCTCCACGCTTTTGTCTAGCTACTGCATATGAAGGCAGATATTTATTACAACAAGAAGCATCAGATTCTAGTAAGGTTGGGAAGGGTGGGAAGAAGCTCACCCCTTATGCCTCACCTTGCCATTCATGGCTTTGGTAAAACCCAAATAGTGATAAAATGCTAAGAGTGCCTTCTCTCCCTTCTCTTCAGAACGGTCTTTGGCTCTGCCTCTTGGCTGTTCAAAGGAGATTGGGGAAAAGAGTCTGATAAATGAGTAATTCTGAGGGATGTTTTGAGAGTTTCAGTAATGGTGATTATTAAGGTGTCTTAACTGGAGATGAGGGAGAGGGAATTGATGAAGGGTTTGTGGGTTAGTACTAAAAAGGTTTAATTTACTGTAGAGGCCTTTTTTCCCTTGTGAAAATCCTGACAATTTATAGTATAGTCAAATATTTGGGAATGCTTGAACTATAAATGTGACTATTATTGACAGAAAATGAGGCAAATGTTCACTTTAATTGGAACCACATAAATTAAACTGGAGGAATTAATTAAAAAATAATAGAGATGTGTTTTGAAATTGGAGGGTGCTCTCTAGGTATTGGAAAGGGCATGATAAGGTGACTTACAAGGTAGCTCCAGTACAAGAAAAGCTAATTGAAACATTTCTTTTATTAAAACAATATTAGTTCCTACGTGCCTGGTGAATGAAGTGTCCAGAATAAATATGAATGGTAATTAAATTCTATTTCTATCAGTTACAGTCCCATTTTCAAGATCTCTGATTTATTACAAAAGCACGTCAAGAAGTTCACTTCATTAGTTTACTTCGTATGACTCGCTGCTGTTGCAGAGTGCTTGATTTATGGGTTTATGGATCACATTCTTCTAATCAAAATGAACGTTTCTCCCCCTTTAGGAGCATAGATTTTGATGTATCATCACTGTGAATTTAATTTGAAATGGGACATTTCTTATTAATTTGTTTCGTTTCGTAAAGGGGTACTAGTACTAAAAAAATTCTAGAGATAAAGACACAGAAGTTTAGGGGAGTGGTTTTTGTAGGTTGTGTGCTGTTCTTCATCAATTCTAAACTTACACTTTAGAGTATTTTCCAGAATTTTGTCATGTCTGTTTTAAAGGCTCATGTTATGCATTTTCCAAGTCGTCTTTGAGAATAATTCTGTAGATCACAGCTGCCTAGATGTTTGCCCCAGGTACTTTTTTTTAAACTCTCCTATATTTAATTCTCTGTTACCTCTCCACTGTTGTATTACCCTCAGATCATGTTAAATGATTGTTCTTCTTAAGTGCCAAATGGATCCTTCAAATGGCTGCAGCCAGTTAGATTTGCAGACTAATTCCATAATCTTATATCAGTTTACTCTTCCTTCCTGTTGGGTACTGGAGTTTTTCTTGTTTCTTGCTAGAGTTGGTCAAATTATTGTCATTGCCATCTTTTGCAGTGGCAGCATGTAAGAGTCGTCCACTTGGTTGGTGTTTTACGAGTAGTCCATTTTGGTAGATGTTCTTCCTAATGAATTCCTACTCTACATATCATTGAAAAATAAAGTATTTCTTGCAGTCATGATCAAGGAGTGGTTGCTTTGTTTTCGACAGTTTGTTTAAAGTTCATGCTTTCCCATTGGGTTGGATTATTACCAGTATCATTTGATATGGATTCAAAAATCCATAAAGTCTCAATTAGTTGGGTAACAAATTGTCTTGATTTCCTAGTTCCACTGTCAGATGTAGGTGCTATATAGCTAGCCCCTTATTGGTTTTAGGTTTTGCAATGTAATAGTACCTTTATATAATACCTTCTCATTGTACATGCTCTGTAATGAATTAAAGTATGAATGCTAACCATGGACCTGAGGGATTCTGTAACAGGAAATTTAAAGTGGATTGTTAAAATAGTAATTCAGTCTTCATAGTTTCAGTACTTTGGATCCTGTGATGACAGGCAATAATATTTATTCTTCTTTATGTTGGTGAGTTTTATGGAATAATGAAATTTGTTGAAATAATATAAGCATGCTACTTTAAGTAACAATAAGAAATGTGACACAAGGGTTTTAAAAATGTTACAGGGGTTTTCAGTGACCTTGTTCCTGGTCAGTACTGAAATAGCTACGGTAAGTAAATTGTTATTATCAGGCAGAGCAAGGAGTGTTTGTTGGGATGCCGCTCTCAGAGGATACTTGTGTAGATGATAATGAAATTCCTTTTCCATCGATTCAGGATTTCGCAAGTACTTTGGAGATGGTGGGATCACGTGGTGTAAAAATGGCAATTTTTTTCATGGCAGTCATGTAAGGTGTTACAAGCCTGGTTAATACAGTTACTGCAGATTCTTCTACTCACTTTTATACAAAACTGCATTTCTCTTCCTTAAAAAGAAGCCTGCATATATATTTATTAATGACCTGGATCTTAAGTTGAAGGTCATATGTAATAATGTTATGCTTGTTGTCTTGCTAGCCTTTGTTTATTAGTGTCATGGTTTAACCCCAGCCAGCAACTAAGCACCACACAGCTGCTTGCTTACTGGTGGGATGGGGGAGAGAATCGGAAGGGTAAAAGTCAGAAAATCCATGGGTTGAGATAAAGACAGTTTACTAGGTAAAACCAAAGCCGCGCATGCAAGCAAAGCAATCCAAGGAATTCATTCACCGCTTCCCATCGGCAGGCAGGTGTTCAACCATCTCCAGGAAAGCAGGGCTCCATCACGCGTAACCGTTACTTGGGAAGACAAACGCCATCGCTCCAAACGTTCCCCCTTCCTTCTTCTTCCCCCAGCTTTATATACTGAGCATGACATCATATGGTATGGAATAGCCCATTGGCCAGTTTGGGTTAGCTGTCCTGGCTATCCCCCCTCCCAGCTTCTTGTGCACCTGGCAGAGCATGGGAAGCTGAAAAGTCCTTGACTATGTAAGCACTACTTAGCAACAACTAAAACATCAGTGTGTTATCAACATTATTCTCCTACTAAATCCAAACCACAGCACTATACTATACTAGGAAGAAAATTAAGTCTATCCCAGCCGAAACCATCACAATTAGTTATTCATTAATTTTCTTGCTAAATAATAGGCAAAATCTTCCTGTGTAGCTTTGGGGGAGAATCATTTTATAGAGCCAGGAGAAAGAAGGCCAATTCGGAATGTCGCCTTTAAGCAAGGGGTGTCCTTTTTTGAGAGAAGAACACCTCAAAACACGTCATCAGACTTCCTGGAAAACAAACCAAACCAACCAACCAAACAAACAAAAAAACCCCAAAAAACCCAACAACAAACTTGATCATGTTAAACATCCCAGTAATTTTACAAATATGGCAGTCTTATTACATAGCTTGATCCTAATTCCTGAATGATAAATACATGTAATTGTATCCATATTCTCACTGTCTGTTTACCATCCTTGCAGATCCATCGTTTTTTATCTTTTTATGTTTATTTTGCCCATTTTCTAGTATTTTTTCTGCTTATTTGAAAAGAAAATGAAATGTCTATGAAAAGCTCAGTATATGCAACATGCAAATCACAATAATGTTTGAAACTCTTATTAATAATGTTGCCATTTTAAAAAGTATAGCAATCATGAAGGATAACTGAGCATAAAGAACTCATTTCAGTTTTTCTTCATATTTATGAAGAAAAACTGTGTGTGGGAAGGAGTTGTATTTGTGAATAAAAACCCCAAAAGCTGAATGGCTTTCCTGTACCATATGTGCTCACAATTCTAAATAAAGTTCAGTTTTATAGAAAATCATCTTTCTAGTATTTTTCTGTTTTTTTAATTCTCCCTGTACTTTATGCTTAACTGTGAAAGTGATGAGCTCTGCTGGTAGCTCATACAAGAATATACTGCGATAGTTATTTCATACTCTCCAGTCTAATTTTAAATTCATCCACCTATTGTTGCTATTATTATTGTGCATTATTGAGAAATATCTTTTTATCTATGTGCACATGTTATATATGGTTTATGTATTTATAAATATAATTTTGTACAGTACTTACCTCTGATTCTGATTTATGACTTCAGTTGTCTTCTCCTAATACAAATGCTTGTGCAAATTCTACGATGCATTCCCCTCAGGACAGGATCTCTGTGTTTGTTCTGCAAGTGGGCTAGTGCATCTTTCTGTGTGTTATTTAAAAAGAAAAAAAAAAAAAAATCTTCTCAAGTGGAGTTTTATTGCCAGTCCGTTACTGGAGCTTTAGATTGCATTCAGTTATCTACTTAAAGGAAAGGTTTTATCCATTTCACACTAATTTGTTATGCAAAATGTAGTTATATGTGAATGACATTTGAAATGCCTTCAGTAAGCTATGAACCAGAAAAGTCCAGTGAAGAGTTCTCAATAAATAAGTAAAATCTTTAGGACTTGCAGTACTATTCCATGGTCATATATGAACAGTATTTCGAGGCACGTGAAGAAAAAAAATAAAATGATGCAGTAACTTAAAATAAACATTTCATTGTAGCAGTTTCAATGTCATAATATTCATGTTACTTCCCATAAAGTACTTTCAAAATGCATTTTTTTTTAAGTGTGGCTGGTTAGACAAGAGTAAGGTCAAAGTCTATTGTGTACCTTGGGATCCTAATGGACTAGTAGACGTTTGATGTGACACACATTAATTTATGCTCTGTAAAAGAACAAGATGCTCTGGTAATACAAAATGTGCCGATTGCACATTTAATGCAGTGTAAGAAGCAAACACTCTCCAAATAACTTTTTTGCTAGTTCACACTGGTAAGTTATGGGAGCTGTTGGACTGAAGAATAAAGAACTGGTGTAATATTGCCTATCAACAAAACAATTACTATAGAGACACTAATTTTCTCCTCTTAGCATGCTGTTTACTCTGACACTTCTTGCAACATCCGTAATTTATTTGGATGAACCCGTTTCTTATTAATGAAAACATCTGTTATAGACCAGAGAATAGAAAGTGTTTGTAACCTTGACCCTTAAAATAAGCCAAGAGGAGAGCTTGAGTTTAAGACCCTTTGGGAGTTCCGTACATTTTGTGATTTCTTATACCATAGCATGAGTGCAAATGAGAAAAAGCTCTGGCTTAGTATTAAGTCATTTCGTGTAAAATTTTGACATGCCTGTCTTTTTCAGAATAAAATGCTTTGACACACTGATATTGCTTGTATTTGCCTTTACGTCAAGTTTCAGCTGATCGTCATCACAGAAGTTACTTACCAGAGGCTGAAGGGTTGTTCCCTGCTTAGTTACAGACCCCTTACAGTTAAGCAGAAGTTGAGGACTCAATATTTCCTTAGCTATTTTGTTGGATATTGATGGCTAAAGTAAACTAAATACTGGAATTGGGACTGTCTGATTTTTTTGTCTCTCAGAATTGGGAGTATTTTAGGTGATGGAAGAGGTTGGATGTTCTAAATATTTGTTAGTTTGATCTTGAGGTAATGGGTAAAATGAACATACTGGGAAGACAGGCTCTTCCTGGTTGCTCACCCTAACCTGGTAACAGGAACTGGACAAATGTACGAGGGAGTTTCAGTCCTGTGCAGAAGACATGATTTTTGTGACCTCTGGTTTTATGGGTTAGAATTGGAAGCTATAAAGGTAATGGCTTTCATTATCAATGTTATTTTATGAATGCAAATGAACAAAAAATTGTCTTGCAAAATATCTTGTCTTCTGAAGTCTGGAAACAAATCTGGCTTCTTACCTTTCTTTTAATCTAAACTATTTGAATTCATTGTACATACAGAATATGAAATGTTTGTATCATGTCTATATATGCACATAGTAATTGTTTTGTTTACAAAGAAAACCTAAGTAACAGAACAAAAATAACGCTCTTACTATCAACATCCAGTGCATGAGAGTCCTGCCTGAGATTTTCTGCTCGTGCTCAGCTAGTTGAGATGCTGGGTGCAACCCTTAAACTCAACAAGGCAAAAGCATTTTGGAGCTAGAAGATTGGTAGTGTTGCTGCTTGCTACTAGCAGTTTCTCTACCATGCAGTAATAGTTTATTGGAAGTATTTCATGCATTTTATTGACAGATCTTTCCTTCTGTAATTCCCCCATGCAGGAAATAGCTAATTTTCACATGTTATTTTGGTGCTGGCTCCACCTTGTAACTAACACCAGGATATCTTGCACTTTAAAAAGCAAACAAACAAAACCAACCAGTTACCACCACCACAAAAAAACCCCCAAAACCTGAAGGCGGTGGAGAAAAGGAGACAATGTTGAGAAGAAAAAGAAAACATATTTTCTGATAAATGGAGAAAGTTTGTTTCCACTAAACCTGTGTACCAGTTGAAATTTCTGTAAAAAGTTACAAAGTTGCATTTCATTAACTAGGAAAGGGGAAGGTGGATTTGATGGATTTTTGGTCAGTCATTGTGCATTTTGGCATGGATTTTGCTAGCATAGTGAAAGTCTCAGTAAAAATGAAGGAAAAAATTAATTTAAATGAAAGTGTTTTGCATGCATCTCTAGTTAAATAGAAACTTCTGGAAATGATGATTAATGTCTTGCCAACTCTTGTTCTGTTTTTTCCTTGTTGAGACTATTAGGAGATGTCAGTGTTCTGTCAACAGAATTGCATTCTGATTTTAATCAGAATAAAGCCTCCCCTTCAAAACTTGCCAGGGTCTTGCCTGTATTGTGTGTGTATTTTCGTTTTATTTGTTAAGCAGTTAAGGCTTAACTGGATGGATTTATTCAGACACAGCTCTCCTGTAATTGTTGCCAGCTTTTATTGTGCTTGGGGGGAGATCAAGGTGATCTGCAAGTTATTTGTGTTAACAAGAGTCCTGGTTAGCAGAAGCCAACTGCCGTCCACTGATACACAGAAGAAATATAATACAGCTGATCCAGTATGTCATTAGATATGTATTTGTACCAGGTAAATACTGGACCACAAATCATAAAGCAGTATTTCAGAAATCTGTTGATAATTTAGGTCAAATTTGTTATATAAACTATGTTACTGAACAGGTCCTGTGTTGCTGTTGACACCACATTACTAAGGCAACTGTTAATAATTTGCTGTAGTGTAAGTAAGTAGTACAACTTCAGTTACGGTTAGTATGTCTCGGGTGCTTGAGATCAGCAGTCTCAACACTTTGCTCAAGTACTCTTGTCTGCAGTGAAGAAGTGGTTAAAAAGGGGGGATGGGAGATGTTCTCAGCTTCCATGCAACTGAGTAGGCTAAGACTTTTTGGAAAGTTAATTGATTTGCAGTCTGAGTAAAAGTTAGTTCTGAACACGAGGTCCTGGATTCATGAAGGCAAAGAGTTTTTAACTGCCATGGTGGATTTTGCTGCTCTGTGACAGCTCTGAACTGTTTCATTAGTAAGCTTGTTGGGAAATGCTGTCACTGAATGACCATTTTTGACAGCCTTTAATGCTCTCTTTGAAGTTGGAGAATTTATCAGTAAGTTGCGAAAGTGAAAAGGGGGAAAAGAAACAAACACCTTGGTCAGTGTGCTCTTAAACTTGCAGCTTTGGGAGACATAGGGTAGCACTAGTACTTACCATACTCTCGTTAAAGGACTGTCAGGACTTTTATTATATAGACCATTTTGTAAAAATGTTTTATATTTTTCTGTAAATGCCTTTTATGGATGACACTGAGGTAGTGCAGCCCAAGTAAAGTATTTGCAGCTATCTAGCAAAAAAAAAAAAAAACACAACCCCTGGCTGAGAATTTTTAACTTGCTGAATTTTAATATATTTCATAGTATCTATTGCTGTTCTGTAACTCTACACTTTCTTTTTTAATGCATTTTATAGATGCTCACAGCATATAATATTGAGTGTAACCATTATTTTTGCGCTGCTCGTTGAAGATGGAGTTGCTCCCGCTTCTGATACGTGCACACAACACAGCTTTACTTCTGTGCACTGCCTTGGATGCAATCTCATGTAAAACACTTACAATCTTTGTAGCTACCTTATATTTGCAGGCAACATGTGACATTTTCATCTATTTTGTGTACTGGTTATTTATAGACCTGTGGTTCCCAAAACATCTCCAGCTGTGCGCTCCCCTTCTGACAGGACTTTGGCCTCAGTAGAGGCGTGAAGAGTTGGGTATCTTCTGGGGTGGTGGCTCCAGTTACAATTGCTGCAGCTGTCTGATTGTGGCTGGTGCAGAATCCCAAGTGCTTGAAGCTTTCTTGATTGCACAAACACACTAATAATATCCAGAAGCCCAACTTGGGCAAAATTTTGTTGATAAGTAGTGAGGCCTGAGTAGGACATCTTCCTGGGATGACAAACAGCATCCCACAGGTTTTTCAGAGCTATGTTGTGGAGGTGGATGATTTCCTGTCTCCCACCTCCTTCCTCCTCCTCCCCAGCTTTGAGCTTGTTCCTCTCCAAGCTGGGCTTCTGGCTGACTCTTCCACAGCAAAAGTTACAGCTTAATTTCTCTGGTAAATCACTTAAATTCTAAATCGGCATTTAGGGACTGTTTGACTGTAGTGCTTCCCAATCCCAGTGAGTCATACTGGCGACCCGTGTTTCTAACACGTCATCATCTGCAAATATTTCTGGACTGTTCTGTTTTCCTCTCTGTCATGACATAATAATGAGCAACCACTATTGATATATGTATGTGTTTGCATAATGAGTTCTGCCTTTGTATGTCATTTTTTTAAAAGATTTGTTTAGGAATACCAAGAGGTGGTACACTTCATCTTCAGCTGTCTCTTTACAAGGAAGAGGTGCCTTTGCATTATGAGAGTAACTGCATGTTAAGCAAACCAAAATCCACTTGGCTGGGAGGGGTGTTCCCGGACTGAAATCCAGTAGTGTAGCTGTAGGAACTGAGACCAATGCTGTAGTTAATCAGGTATCAGGACTGTGGGTTTGGGAAAGCCCTTGAGGGAGGATTTGCACTTGAAAAGGAAGAGAGTATTTCCCCTCAAACCTGAATCTGGTTTGGAGGCAGGGTAAGCCTGAGGATGGCATCTGTCAAATCACAGAGTTTGGAATATGGGGGCAGTTTGGAGCCTTAGCGTGGCTTGGCGCTTGCTGACCAAAAAGAAAACAAAAGGAAAACTCTGAAGCCAAGTAATTTGTCCATAGCTTTAATGTATTGTAGTGACTTACTTCCCATATCTAATTCTATGATCATAGATCAACGAGCAACTTTTAATACCAGCGTTGGAGTAAGTGAAGGAAAGAGGAAGGAGGGAAAAAAATACATGCACACAACCCCCCCCCACACCAAACCCCCATCAAACAAGTGATGCAAATCCCTCACCAGCTCCTCCATGCTAACCTGGAACCATAGCTACCTACGCTAGCTTCACCAAAACTGTTACAGGTGGGATTTTATAAAACAGCAGTGAGAAGTATTGTTTTTAGAGAAGTGTAACATTTCCTTATACTTGTATTACATGCCTTAGTTCTTCCCTCATCAGATGTTTGCTCCTTTATGCTTTTGTACGTGCTTTGTGTGAACTATTTTTAAAATGATGCTGTGTGCTGTATACTGATATACACACTGGTAAGCTTTGGATGCTCTTGAAGAGCTTGGAAACAAGAGCTTTGTGTAGTTCTGAAATTGTTTGTTGTTCTTCAACAACAAATAACTTTTAAGATACTTTAAATCTGAAATAAAAACTTGAAGGCTACTCTAACTTTGTGTTGTATGAGATAGACAAATGATCAGAATGGTGATACCTCTGGCAGTGTTTTGGGGGTATTTTTCTTATGCTCAGGTTTTTTGCATAACATCGGATGATTAGATTGAACAAGTGGGTGACGCATGAAATCTTGGTTTTGATAGATTTCCAGAAGAAGCAGCCAGACGATGACTCTACTCCCAGCACAAGCAACAGCCAGTCAGATTTGTTCTCTGGAGAAACGAACAGTGACAACAGCAATACCTCTCTAACCACGCAGGCCGCTAACTCCAACCAGCAACTTTTGACAGAACTGAATGTAACTTCATCGAGCAAAGAGGAATGTAAGTGCGCAAGTCCTAAGTGACAGCAGAAGAGGCATAAACATTTTGTTTTGTTCTCAGGCTTATGTTTTACTGACTCCCTTTGGAAGTAAATGGCCTGTCTTTTTGGGCAAAGGGAAAGGTTAGAAGTTGTTCACAAAATAGACATTGATGGCTTTAACCGAAGAACAAGTTAAAAGGGGTTACAAGAGTTTCTAACTAACTTTACATCTGTTTGAACTGCAGTATACCATTTAATTACAGTTTTCAGGCACTCTTATTTTGAGAAACTTTTTCTCGCATTGCTGGTAAATTAATATATATATTTTAGGATAAACACCAATGTCTTGTAAATTTTTACTTTAAAACCTTTTGTTTTTTAGTAATTGCAATTGCACATAGCACTGGCTGTAGTGCATGTTTGTCTAGACTGCTGCTTTTTACTTGCATAAAACTTAAGTTTCATGTGGTAATCCATCTCTTCTTTCATGACCCATCTTTCTTCTTTATTGAACTTGGTAAGGCAAAAATTCTCCCTGAAGGTAGGCTAAGATGTTAAGGATTAGCAAACACAGTGAGATAGTTGTCTTTTAAGTTATTCTAAACCTCTCTATATATTCTGTGTCTAATATATGGTATTCTAAAATCTGCATTCTACAACTTAAGCTCAACTGTGTAATTTTTAGTTTCATTTTCCTCCAGCTGTAGCTTTATTTTGGAAGATGCTTTATGGAGAGAATCCTTCTTGAGCTGAGTTTGCTTGTGCCTCTTGGCTGGTAAAGAGATATGCACATTGCAAGAAAAACATACCCATTTTTTAGTCGGGAATTTGGTAGAGCTGCTCTGATTCTTGAACATTAAGGCAACTGCTGGAAATAAAAATGCTGATAAAGCACTAGGACTAAAAAATCTTTGATATGCTACACTTGTTTTCAGTTGTGTTAACTATTTGCATAGGATGGTTTTGCAGATTTGCTGAAGTATTTATTCTGTTCACAGGTATGTAGACTTGGCCTATATATTCTTTTTACTTCTGCAGATTGGCTGTGGACAAAGCACAAAGTGTCATTTTGGGACTGTGGTAGTTTATTAGACTAAAATAAGATTTTCAAATTTAATTATTATTTTCTATCTGTATGTGAGAACATTCAGAAATACAGCAGGGTTCAAACGTGAATGTTCTGATACCAGTTCTTGTAATAAGAGTAAACTTGCCGTGTAACTCTTGTCTCTCCTTCGCATACACAGTTGCTGCTGACCACCCATCATCTCTTCCTTCTGTCCAGCGCTTCTTCGGGGGAAACCTGTAGTCTGCTGTAAAAACAAGGCCTTAAAACAACCTTCCTAGAGAATTCAGCAAAACATTATGCTTCAGCAACACATCTGGGCCTTCACAGGGCAGGGGGCTTCAGCACCTCTGCTGGTGTATTAGCCAGGATCTACTATTTGCTGCTTCTCCAGTGCTTACTGGGTCAGGTTTTCTGAAAATTTGTTTAGTTAGGAAATAAATTGTGTTACAATAATGGGGCTGAGAAGGACTTGGGGGTAAGTGGGAAGGTGATTACAGGAATGGGAAGGAGGGAAGGAAATTAAATGGTGTCCTTCATTCTGAATTGCTGTAAGCTTGTGAACGTACACTGAAGGTGATGGATATTAGGCAGCACAGCCTGCAGAGCATCTGAAAATATTACCTATAAAAAAATTCTCTATGACTTCCTGCTGGGGTGATTTTAAATGAAATACAATGGAGAGATTTATTTACAGCTTGAGCTCTCTCTGTCTTCTCTCACATCCCCACTGTCTCTTTAATGAAGTTTAATATCATTTATCAGAAATAATTATACACAGGTGGAGCTTTTCTGATGGATAATGTCCTCAGTGTAGAAGATTCCTTCCCGTAATGAAGAATGCCCAAACTTTAAATGTCTTTTTGATTTTAATTTGAGGGTGTCTTTTTCTGTGCAATATTTATTTCTTTTGCAGCAAGTTCTATAAAACATGCACTGCTCTCATTACAGCTGTGTTCTTCAAAGATTGATGTTTTGCAGTGCCATGTGATGATGTACAGCTATGTGCTGTTCTGAATAGAATTGTGGTAATTCACCAGAAATCCATGTATGGGATAATTATGGTAATCCCTATCAAAGTGTGGAAAGATTGGAGTACTCGGGAAGGATTCTCATGGTGCATTCCACTCCCCTCTCTTCCCTTTCAAGGTTTTGAGAAGAGTCTCACATCAAGGCATTTGCCATAATACTCCATAGGGTAAACAGATAGGACAGAATTGCAGCAAGTCTTTTAGGCAATTAACAAATTCCATTCATGTTACGACAACTGAAGAGAACCATGGAAATCTCATGTGTAAGATTCATATTCTGTGTCAGAGAAAGTGAGGGGTTTTTTGTACTTGTTTTTAAGTAGCCGTTTGCTTTTTTAACACAGAATGAATAATATAGGAGAAAAGTTCCTTGGACTGGATTTTGCAGGAATTCAGTTTGACAATATGCAAATATTTCTGCCTTTTTTCGTTACTGTTTTGATTTTCTGTGAGAGTTGCATTTGCATTCCTGAGTGTCTTAGATACACAACCAGGTTGTAGCGACTTTCCATCTCCTAGCACCCTCAGTTCTGAACAATTACCTACCCCAGTGGCTGCTTTGCTGATTAATATCTGTTCCCCTAATAGATGAAAGGTAGTTCTCAGTCTTACAGTTACGGACAACAAAAATGTGTTAAAGATTTATGCCCAGAGCAGTGACGCAATAAGCATCAAGACTTTTTTTTCCTCCTTCACATGTGTTTTGTTTTTATGAAGTATTACTTACCACCAATTTCAAAAAAATGCTGTTGCAATTTGGGGAGGCGGAGCGGGGAATATTCTAATAAATTTCTCTGCCCCCCGCCCCCCCCC
>NW_009196045.1:58001-76936 GCF_000690835.1 Fulmarus glacialis | reverse complement strand
GAGGTGATGCTTGAATATTAACCAGCTTTGTTGGGCCCGTCTTCCCTCCAGGGCTTTATGCCACGGCACTTTACCAAGCAGATCCCTGAAGAGGCTGAAGTCTGCTCTCCTGAAGTCCAGGGTAGTGAGCTTGCTGCGAGCCTTCCTCGGTGTCCTAAGGATCTTGAACTCCACCATTTCATGGTGACTGCAGCCAAGGCTGCCCTTGAGCTTCACATTCCCCACCTTGTTGGTGAGAACAAGGTCCAGCATAGCACTGCTCCTCGTTGGCTCCTCTGTCACTTGGAGAAGGAAGTTATCATCGATGCATTCCAGGAACTTCCTGGATTGCTTATGCCCTGCTGTGTTGTCCCTCCAACAGGTATCGGGGTGGTTGAAGTCCCCCACGAGGACCAGGGCTTGTGAATGCGAGGCTGCTCTTATCTGTCTAAAGAGGGCCTCATCCGCTCGGTCTTCCTGGTCGGGTAGCCTGTAGCAGACCCCCACTATAATATCATAGAATCATAGAATAGAATCATAGAATCATTAAGGTTGGAAAAGACCTCTAAGATCATTGAGTCCAACCGTCAATCTAACACTACCATGCCCGCTAAACCATGTCCCTAAGCGCCTCATCTACACATCTTTTAAATACCTTCAGGGATGGTGACTCCACCACTTCCCCGGGCAGCCTGTTCCAAGGCCTGACCGCTCTTTCAGTAAAGAAATTTTTCCTAATGTCCAGTCTAAACCTCCCTTGGCGCAACTTGAGGCCATTTCCTCTCGTCCCTTGTCACTTGTCTCTGCCCTCCCTTTAATCCTGACCCATAAGCTCTTGATCGGCTCCTCATCCCTCCCAGGTGGAGCTCCATGCATTCCAGCTGGTCATTGACATAGAGGGTGACACCCCCTCCTCGTCTCCCGTGTCTGTCCTTTCTGAAGAGCCTGTATCCTTCCATTCCGACACTCCAGTCATAGGAGTCATCCCACCACGTCTCCAGCAGTCCTTTTACTATAGAATACCACTTTTCATTGAAGTTATTTCCTGCCTTATTATTAGTCTTGTTTACGACCTCCCAGGCACCTAGTAGGATCAGTGGGATAAAAGAAGAAAAAAGCCTTTTGTCTTGGAAAAAATCCTCAAGCAGTCGAAAAATCAAGATTTTTTTTTGTTTTGTTTTCACCAGTGGAGGGCTAGTAAAATAAATAAATCCCTGTGGCAGCTTTTCAGGCTATTAGTAGGTTACCCAATTGTCGTGATTTAAACTGGCCGGCAGCCAAAAACCACGCAGCTGCTCGCTCACCCCCCCCACCCCCCAGCGGGACGGGGAGAGAATTGGAAGGGTAAGAGTGAGAAAAACTCGTGGGTTGAGATAAAGACAGTTTAATAGAACAGCAAAGGGAAAATAATAATGATAATGATAAAATATACAAAATGAGTGATGCACAATGCAATTGCTCACCACCCACGCTGACCGATAACCGAGTAGCGATCGATACTTCCTGGAACACACCTACCATTTATATACTGAGCATGACGTCACATGGTATGGAATACCCCGCTGGCCAGCTGGGCTGGCTGTCCTAGCTGTGCTCCCTCCCAACGCTTGTTTTGTTTTGTTTTGTTTTGTTTTCTTGAGCTGAATGTCCTTGACCAGCAGGGTACTTAGCAAGAACTGAAAACTTCAGTGTGTTATCAACATTTTCCTCATGCTAAATCCAAAACACAGCACTAGGAAGAAATTTAACTCTATTCCAGCCAAAACCAGGACATCAATTTTTTTTTTCTATACTATTAGTGAAGAAAGCTCTGCTTATCCATAATGGAACCCACATACCCCTGTAGTTACCAGCATGGTATGGCAGCGATCCTGTTCTACTTCAGCTCCATTGCTGAGTCACAAGTGTAAGGCTTTTCTAGTGGACTGTCTGTAGGATTTACTCATGCTGTAGAAGAAAAGGTGATCTCTCAAGTAACTGTGACTTTCTATGTGCTCTTTTTGGTATTCTTTCTAGACTCCATAAATTGGGATATAGTATTTTCAGTAGCTGGTCCATGACTCTGAAAGACATTTCTTTGAGCTGGCAATGGGAAAGGATTGCACTACCCTCTCATCAAAATGCCAAGCTCAATTCTTCACTTAGTTCTCACAGAAAATGAAAAAATTCTGAATGAGGCAATCAAAGGCAGAAACAAGTCTTTTTTTGGTGGCTACTTCTTTCCTTTTTTTTTTTTTTTTTTTTTTTAAGGTGGGCAGATAAGAGTAAATTTGTGAAAAGAAAATACATGTTTAATAATTCAAATTATATGAATAATTAACTAAACAGACCTTGAAGCTGAGGTCTTTCAAAGACATAACAACAGAAATTGACCACAACTAAATTAGCTGTTCTATGGATTTCCTCTTTTTCACTCAGTCTTTAGAAACTTTATTTGTATGTATGGGCAAAATTAGTTTGGGTTTTCAGTTCACTGACTTGAAGTCTACTCTGTAAATACATAGCAGAGAGAGGCTTTTAACTGTACATTTTCTTTTAGAACTGTTTGTTTTCATGGTCAAATGATATTTTTTCATAAAAACATTGTAAAATACGTGTTCTCCTGCCTTAAAAAAAGTAAAGCAAGTTGTTTCAAATTTATAAATAACGGTTAACAGCCTTATTTCCTGAGAGATCATAACTCTTCTCAGGTAAATATGTTACTAGGCACTTTTTAATGACGAATGTAAACTACTAAATAGATCAAAGCAATGTGAAAACTGTTTTGGCTTACTATGTAATTAGCATGTGTTTTATCTTTACACCATTCAGATTCTGATTAAAATTTTTGAATATATTGACCACTGTCAAATTTATCTTTCTTCTTTTCCCAATTGGCTTTTCGCATGTAATGTGAAATTTAAATGTTTCTACCGCTTGTCTAGGACTGCAGATAAGCTCTTCTGATGAGTAGCAGAAGAGTTTGAACTCTAAGGAATGAAGCAGTTGATGTTTTAAGTGTGTAAATATTTCCCTCTCAAAGAGAAGGATTAGGGAGTGACTTTTAATCCAAATCCTGTTGATCCAGACCAGTCAGTAACTGATGCATTGAGGGCAGATGTTCAACCTTCTCTGAAATATTCCAGCACTGCAAGTCGTAGAAACTGAGAGGTATAATGGGGGATAATTCTTCTACACCAGGAAATACATTGTGCTATGCACACCGTTAAAAGCAGCATATATTTATGATCTCATTTAATGGAACTTCTAATGGAAAGGAGGAGAGACTTTCCTTTGCATATGTCACATCATCCCCAGCTAGTACCTAGCTTGTGAGCATCCTCCCTTCACATGGAACACAATCTGCTTTTAAGCAGTTAACTAACTAGGCTAGCTAATTTCCAAACAAAATGCAAACAATGAAGTTCATTTTGGTCTATTTTGCACCAAATGTATTTAAAAGAATACTCTATGAAGAATAGATCATCTGACACGATCAAACCTGAGAATCACCTAGTTCCTGTATATGACAATGTAAGTACCAAACATCTATTCTTTAAGCCTTGGTACATCCATAAACATGTATTTTGTGTAATTAGCTACTTTCGACCTTTATGTTAGGAAGTTTTTGTAACAACAACTGTGCCAGTGAAGGAATACTGTTAATTTTAATAGAGGTGTGTTATTTCTTTCAAAGATAGGGAGTTTTCAATACTGTAAAATTAAGATCATTGTTCTATCGTTCTCACCTGAAGTAACTGCTTTTCACTGTCTTCATAGGGAATTTACCCTATTGTGTATTGCTTAGATCTCTCAAAAATCAGTTACAAGTAAATGCCTATATTGATCTGACTGAATACAGAAGTGTACAGAAATACTCTTGGGGTATCATCACTATAAAATCTGTCCTGGGGATTTTATTTAATTGGATTTGCAAAGTACGCATTTCTCTGGTCTGACATTTCTATTTTTATTTTAAATATTTATCTTTCGAGTCAGTAGCTTGAACTGATGAAATTGAGGACAGCTTGGGATCCTGTTGTTGACATTTGTATTTAACCTATGACTGTAGAAGGAAATTTATTAGTGAATATACAGTTTCCAGTAGTTCATTTTACTTTTTTTGTCATGCAGTAAGGCCACCTCTCCTAGGTCCACAGCCAACGGTGTATTGCAATTTTTTTAATGAGCTACAACACCTTCAGGGAAACTTACTGTGAGGGCCAGCTTTAGGCACACGCGAAGCAGGCAGTTGCCAAGGGTTGCAAACCGGTGAGGGCAGCAAAATCCCAGTTTTAGACAAGACAGAACTTCACTGCATCTACCAGCAGCAGCTGTGGCTCCCTGCCTCAATTTCCCTCATCCTGCGGTGATGGCAAAGCAGGTCTACAACCACAGCCTAATTGAGAGGCTTGGAGCACTGCGATGGGCCATTGCACATCCAGCCCTATTTTCTGCCTCTCCCTAGCTCTGATCTTCCCCTTTAGAGGGCAAGAGGTTGCAGAGATAATACAGCCCTACTGATATGATGCAGGGCAGATGCTGGTAACAGTCTGCACTTCCCTTGTTGCTTGTCTTTTACAGTCTCAGTTGTGCAGGTGCATGCATTTCACATGGGCAATTATGGAGAAAGGTACAGACAACAGCAACATAGTATTTTCCAGAGACAGACAGCTTACTCTAACTTTCCTGGGAAAAATAATGTTTGATGAAGTCAGTCTGCTAAAGCTGTAAAATAGAATTTGTCTATATTGCAAAGAAATTTTGAAATGCTTTTTGGTTGATTCTGCAAAAACTGATTATTGTATTCATGTTCTTCATGCTACCTGTTTTAAGGCAAGAGTAGGCAAATGTGGTTTACTAATGGTGACAGGTGTAGTCTCTAAGCAATGAGTGGGTTTGCAGCTATCTCCTGTTCTTTCCTAGAAAGTATAGGAATTCTTAATTGTGCTATCACCTAATTAACATTGCAACCCATTTGTAGGAGCAAAGGGAAGCAGAAAGAGCAAGAGCCAGTATGTCTCCCTATCTGTGAGTGATATTCTGGTATCAGCTGAGTGGCAAAGCTGTTGAGAACTCCTGCTGTTCCACCCCGTTCCCAACAGGCAGGCACCTGCTGCTTTATGAGACTGTGCTGTTGTTCCCCAGCTGATCTGTGAGTCTGCCTTGAGTGGAAGTGCAGTCAGGCTCTGGTCTCAGGTAGGGAATGCAATGTTGTTAATTGCTTTCCTTTAAATGACAGCCTAACCTGTCTGTGAACACATTAGTGCGCTATTAGGCTCATCAGACCAAAATGCAGGACTTGGACCAGGCCCTAACATAACTTGCAAAACTAGCTACTTTTTTAGCTCTGAGAAATCTAGAGCTTGAGAATTAAATTCCCAAATCTTAGATTCTCACTATTCCTGTGGAGTCCCTGAAGAGTGAATTTCCTGGAGTCCTTCCCTTAGCTCTCTGAAGTAGAAGGGAAGACAGCTGGGTTCTCTGCTTTAATTAGACTAAGGAAGCAGATCATAAAAGATTGGAAAAGAGAACAGAAATCATCCAACCTCGTAGTGGAAATGCTGCATGAATAATGTTGGGAGGGAGTCAGTAGCTCTGAAAAGTTAAATAAGCCAAACAGTTGTCAATTGTTTCTTCCCATCTTTGCAAATTTCTCTGGTAACAGTTGGATGAGTTGGTGATTCAGAACATGGTTCCATTTATTTGGTTGAAAAGTGGTAAGAGTCGTAAATATTTCACAGGAATCTGTGGCAAGTTTCCTCTACTGTGACTCATGAGGATTTGGATTATTATTATGAAAACATTTGTAAAGTTATTGTCTGTCTTTTCATCAAGAAATGTTCACTTGAGAATCCATGCTCGGACTGTGTTGTTCATTGCTTATCTGTTTTTCTCCAGGGTTTAAAGCATTAGTCGCTGTATCAGGGCACTAAAACAGTGCCTGGTGGTATGGGTGGCCACATGTAAAATGAATGCCAATATTCAAACCATATATAGACTGAAAATATTAGCATCAGGCAGCTGTTGGGAGAAATAGCAATTGCTTTTGCATTCACAAAAATTAAAGCTAAGCAAATTTTTTTAATATGAATTTCATTCACCAGGTAATAAAATTTCTGGGCGACTGAGGGCGTAGACATATATGAATAAGTAAAGGAAGAAATGAACAAAATATTACCCCCAATGTTTCTTTCAGCAAACAAATAAAAAAATAGTATTTGCAATCTTTCAGGAAAGTTCTAGAATTAAATTATACTGCATATAATATACCATACAGCATACCAGCGTACCAGGTCCAAACTAAAGAACCTAGCATGCTTTTCTACATGGTATTTAAAGTGTAACTCTTTTCTTTTTTTTTGGGGGGGGGAGTATAGAAATAACTTCACCCTGCTGAGGTTTAGGGCTGCCGAGTATAGATACGTCAGACCTTGATACTTAAGCCACTAAGTGTTTATTCAAGCCTTGAAAGGAGCAGTGTTTTCATTATGGGTATTCATGTTATTGTGCAGTGACTGCGTCTATAAATTGCTTGTAGAAAATGAAAAGACTCCACAGACAGAACAAGTTACCAGTTAATGCAATTGCTTTCCCAGTGGAAACAATTCAGGACCAGAGGAGATAAAATTACAGCATGTATTCAGCTGTCTGCATTTTCCAGAGGATTATGTCCTAGCCAGACTGTGTGGCTAACCTTCCTTAAGATGTTGGATATTACTGACACATCCACAGTGGTCGTGTGCTTCTTTCTGTGGACCTAAAGTACTCAGCAGGGACTTTAAAACCAAAACAATCTCTATGATTATGTTAAATGATGTCATATTTGCTATATTCGGATCAGAAAAGAATTTCTGTTCTGGAGGCTATAACTTCCTTTACAGCCCTTCTTTAAACAACAACAAAAAAAATCTGCCCCCTCCAAATTCTTTCAGAGAAACTCTTCTAAATCAAAGACAAGTTAACTAAGATAATCTGGGTATTAGGAAGCACAACTGTTGTACAAGCATAACCTGATAGAAAATTATTGATTAGCATTTTTCTGTTTTGTAATGCTGTATGGAGAAGGAACTGGTTGCCTCTTTCCCCTGTGTCACTGAACTCAGTCTGATAACAGACAATATTTTAGACATTTGTGTTTGATATGTTTTGATGTTGATAAATCTACAAATGACATGGCAAGAAATTGTCCAACACCAAGCAGGCAATCGTGGAAGGAAGAGACTAAGTATGCAACTGAAGTATTTTGTTTTTTTTATCTTCCAATCATATTGTCTGTTACTATAGGCAAGTTATGTGAACACAAATTAAATTGTTCATATTCAAGGATCAGTGTTTTATTCAGTAAACATTTCAACAATCTATAGCTACTTTGAATTAAATTTAAAATTCGCAACAAAATTTTTGCTTCAATGTAGTCACTTTTAAAGTTATTTTTAACTAATATAAAATGTCCAGCGAAACCTTTTGTGAATAATTAAAATAGAGCCTGAGTGATACTTCAAGGTATTGCATTAACAATTTACTTACAAAGCTATATTAATAGTTGATTCTCTATTATACTTCTGATAACAACAGTTCTTTTTAGGAATATCTCCATTGTCTTGTGTGAGGTAAAAATAATTTAATATTTGTTTGCTACTTTGGCTACGTAGATCTGTATGCACACTCTCCTTTTCCCTTCTTTACATTCTGTCATGCTTGTCTGTTTAATGTATAGGTAGAGACCACTATTTAAAATAGTTTTAAAGTGTCACTTAAATCACTCTTCATACTTGCCAGAAAATTTTGGAATAGTACATAGGAAGTCATGTTACCAAGTTTACCAAGTCACAGGCAAAGGAATGTAATGTTAGTTCTGAACTATAGGTTTATAGCTCAGGATTCATCCAAAGTATCTAAAATGCAGGTTCTCATGTTTTGCCTGCATATTATTTTAAGTCATACCATTGATTGACTTCTGTTGCTATAGAAAATATTAGAAATGCTATTTTAACATACAACAGCTAATTGTCCTACTATTGTCATGGAAACAAACAGCTTTTTCTTTCATCTGTGATGATGCGTAATTGGATGGGTGAAGTTGAAAAATGGCAGAGTAAAGCCAGCAGAGAAACAATGAAGAACTGTCACGAGGCATCTTCCATGTGTAACAGTGGTGAAACGCCCCAAGCCAGGCTTATTTTTGGTCTAATGTAAATAGAGTTTGAGGGTGCTGCCCGTACATCTCTGTGCATCATCACTGCACTCAGTGAAGTGTCAAGGCTACAGACTACACTTCCATTGCCGCTCTATGTATGAAAGATGGCCAGGTGACATTTCTTTCTAATGGGAAGTAAATCGTGTGATTTATTGTGTTGCCTACAGAGCAATGAATTATATACTTGGTTCTCTCTCTCAAAATTCTTCACTTCTGAATTCATTGCACTAATTCAGCTCTTCAAAGCATCCACAAATCTGTGCTGCTTATGAGAACACAGGTATGTCAGCACTGATCTCTGGGCCATGCTTTGTTCCGTTCTATCATAGGATTGTTCATATCTTTCAAATCTAACCTAGAAACACTTTGAGCTATACAGATCTACTTTTTCAACTTCTGATTGCTTAGTTATTCCACAAGTTATTTTTATAGAAAACATCGCATCGGAAAGAATATATGGGAGAACTTGTTCTAGTCGTACCTAATCTCAGACCTGTCTTTGATGTGCAGGTTCTGTCAGATGCTCACACAAGGTCATTCCTCTGTGCCTCATCTCAATTGCTCAGTTCAGTCAGGAATCTGTGCAGAAGTATATTCTATTTTGAATTCCTTTACATAGCTAAGGACACGTCCACTCTGAAAATACATTAACTGTCCTATTTTAATACTAATGAAATATATTTAGGAAAGTCACATAATTTTTAATTGTTTCAAGATCACCTGGAAATTACTTTCTCTATATTCTACTTTGAAATTTAAAATTGAGACTTAGCAAAAAGATAAGTGTTCATAATAATATATTTTTGGGTGCAGCAAGTGAATAGTTTTTCTTCCGCAATAAAAAGAGAATTTATTCTATAAAGTAACAGGATGTAGACTTAAGTAGTAGATATTTTAAAGAAGAGGTCATTCAGACAAACTGACAAAATGCATAAAATTGACTGCCCTCTTTTTAGTCACTTAACAGTGCATCCCATACAGGAGACAAACACATTTTGTGTTTCATAATAATGGTTATAAAATTTGGGAATAACTTGAGTTCCGTACTGAATGGATTTTCTTGTCTGCTGTAATAAGTGTCAGTTATGTAAGGAAGTGGCAGAATTATACCTGATTTTATTTATTTATTTATTTAAATGGTAGTCTGCAGCTGCAGAAACAATTGTATAGATTTTTTTCAGACGTTTTTTCTTTTCAGAAAAGAAACTTGTATTTGTGAAATATGCAGTACTTGAGCATTTTTCCCCCAGTTGTGAGCATTTTCCATTCTCCTTGGGAAAACTCATCATGGGAACAATCCTATATTATGAATGGCCTTGAAAAATAAATAAAAAATGTATTCTTTTGTTGTTAAGAGAGTATGTGCATCTTATCCATCTGTCCTCCTCCTGTGTTCCTTCTATGTTACTATTCTACAAAGTAAATTCTTCCAGAGCATCTATTTGATTTCCCCCCCCCCCCCTGTAAGAAGCTTACAGGACAAAAAGCAATAGAAATTCACCTCAATATTGTTCTTGAGGAGCTATTTTCCCTTACTGCCTTGAACAAGCTTCTTGTATGAAAAATGAAATAGAAGGAAAACATAAAACTGTCTGCCTTTTATCTCTCTCATTTAATGAAAAAAAACTCTCCTGAAGAGTGCCTTGGAGTATTTAAAACAACTAGTGATACAGTAATTACAGACGCAAGAAGATGTCGCTGCCTTGTCTGGTGCTCTAGGTGAAGCTTCGCAGGAGTAATAAAGATGAGTTTCCCCAACTTCATGTTGCCAGAAGTGAGGAATTGTAGAGGCACAGGAGCAGTTCCTGACGCAGGAGTTTGAGAGTCAGTAGTGCCACTGTGCACAAACTCAGTCATGAGCAGCGTTGCTGGCCTGTCTAGCTCCCTTGCCTTTTAGGAGAGGTTAAAATGGTAATGACAATTTAAAAAAGATACTAAAGAGAAACTAGAGAGTTTTCTGTAAAGGCACAAACACTCGATAATAAGTCCCGCTAATCACAAGTAATATTTCATACTTATGGCTGTTCCTTGGTTAGGTGTTTGTACTACATCATTTCAAGCTACTAATACTGTCACTTCAGTTAATGATGAGCTCCAAGGTTAATGGCTTGACACAGTGATGCCTTTTGATCCTCTTGAAGTCCTCTGTTATTCTTCTTTCACTGTTTATGTGCAGCATTGCATAAGGTCATATAAGGTCAAGAGCAGGCACTTGATGTAAATACCGTTACAGCTGGAATAAAAAAGCGTAATCGAATAGCGTATCTCTAAGCTAGAAATAAAAAACAGGTAGTGATACTGCTGGTTAGGCTTGAAAATGCTGTAGCTTTTGCTTAATTTGCCAGGTTTACGAGCATCAGAAATGTTCTGACAAAATGTTGGTGACTTTTAGAAATTGGGATGACTATCTGGAATAGATACTGATAAATATTTAAAAGGTTTCCATTACTTATTATTTTGAGGAGAAAGCTGTTATTAGAAAATCTAGAGAATAAGCATTTATGTAATAAAACATAGTTGGAAAATTTAATGTTGAATGGATCTCTACTGGCTGTGATCCAAAATTCTACCGATAACATATTTTGTAAGCTTACCAATGTCGCAGTCTACAGTCACGAAGAATCAGAATAGAACATCATAAAGCTGCCATGTGTGAAAGAATCCCCCCAAAAGGGAAACCCAACAGTCAATATTCACTTTAAATACTGATATAGCAGAAATGACCTAGGCTCTGTTCATCTTCATCTTGTGTTGTCATTCACTAGGTATAAAGCTGAGTAATTGATTTTGTTTAATAAGCAGAATCCTCTCATTTTTATGGAATGTAACTTTACAGTTTCTGAAGAGGTTTCTTGTCTGAAAAATTCATTGCTATTTAGTGTACAGTTGCATCCAGCTTTAGAATTAATGCCTTGTATTCACATCGCTGAGCAACTATTCTGCATCATGTGTAGTGGAAAGCTGATTTAGGCAATTTTCCCTATAGATTTGTGCATATGTCACCTTTGGGCAAAAGATGAGCTAATAGAATTGAAATGAATGTAATTGGCAGAAGGTCAACCAGGGAGCCGTATATGTCTAGAGTTTCCAGAAAAGCCAGAGTTGTTTCATGTTGGCATATTACTTGATTAGTATGCAGGTAAGGTGATTGTGCCTCAACAGAATAATTGGATCATTCAAATATCTGCAAGCCCTGGTGTATCTACAAAGCCTGAACAGTGATTAGATCCTGCCTGTTCATTGCGGCAAGCCTTGAAATTCTTCCCACTGTGAAAAACTAATTTTCTGTGGGAATTTATTAAATAAGAACTCTGCATGCCACTTTACCTTGTAAGCATTACCAGCAGAATACAAAGATTTCCTTTGACTTTGATGCATGCACTTCATGGATGCTTTTATATCATTGTTTTGTTATTTTTCTGCATTCAGCACAAATTCCAGTATTTCTTTGTTACATAGATTTCTGGAGAAGGGTTGCATCTCCATTCAATGATAAAGCAGCAGTTCATTTAAAGAGAAGGGAAGGGGGGGAAGGGTGCGCTGTGGAAAAAGAGACACAATTAAAACATGACAATACGTTTCAGTTGTTATATTAACAAAAAAGCCAGAACAAATATTCACAAGTTGTTGCTTTTCAATCTTCGTATTTCTGTGCAGTAACTGGTTACTGCTGCATCAGTAAACAAATTTTATCATGTCATCTGATTTTTGTTTTAAAAACAAAATTCTAATCTGTGTTAATAAGGAACAACCAGTATTACAGTGCAAGATTTCTGTGCTGCCCAGCAGATTTAAAAAAAAAAAAAAAAAAAACCAAAACAAAAGAAAAGAAGGAATTTCAGCTTCCCAGCAGGTTTGCAATGTATATTTCATCCATATACAGAAGTGCTCTGAAGGGCAAAATAACAACGTCCTTTCTATACTTACAAAATGAACTCATGCTGTATCCTGAATGCCTTGGAGCCAGTGTCTCAGTCAAAATACCTTTTCAGTAAGAGGATGTAGGGTGCAATTCATCTTCTGATCTCGGCTAATGGCAGTCAGCTTGATTGTAATGGAACAGAATAGTCCAAACATCTGCCCTTTTTTGCTCTGTTTTTTTTTTTGTGTTTTAAGTACTTAATGGCTGTAGTACAGCTACTCCTGGAAGCCGATCTAAAGTTATAAACACAGTATCACTTAAGCTACAGTGTAGCAGAGCTACAGTAGAAGATAATCACCTAAAAAGAGTAAATCCTCTTGGGTTAAGGAAGAGAGTTGTATGCAAAGCTAAATGAATAATTCATGGAAAATAATTTTTGTCAGCTTGCAGAATGGCTTGAGATTCTCTCAACTGTGTATTAATTATTCAAATGTTTCTGAGAAATGTTTTTCTTAAATTTTATTGTAAATATTGGAAATTTGAGCTTGATTCTTGCAATGATTGATTTAGAAGACTGTATGGACTTCCCAGACCTTAATTGGTTGGGTACACAAACACCTACATGAATATATTTGGTGTAGATTTAAAACTTGTTTTCAATAAAATCTCTGTCTAATGAAACTTAAAAACTTCCTCTTCATGAACTATGTTTCTGTAGTAAAACACAACAGCTTTAATTTTTTATGCAAGTGAGCATCCAGCACGGTATAACATGGCTGAAAGTAATTCATTTGGAAACTCAAATGGATCTTTAAATACTTTTTCCTGCATAATTTACACAGCTGTACTTGTGTGATACTAATCACTACTTATTAGTGTTGAATTTATGTTACTCAATAGGGGAATATTTCTTTGTTCCTCCTCTTATAAGTTGTAATTTTCCCTGCATTTCTACATGTCAGTATCCAAGTAGTTTGAGGATGGTACATTAAATACCCATATATTTGTGTAATGTGACACAGTCTTGCCATAAAAAAAATCCCAAACTGTAACATAAACTAAGTCATACTGCTAGATTTTCCTCATTTGTGCAAAAAGGAGGGAAAAGTGTCATTGCCTTGGTAGTTTCATATCAGGATGCTAGAATGTGTGAGCAATACAAAAGGCTGGTGTATTTGTAGTATTTTTGCTAGCTGCTTTGAAGCCCTTTGGAGGAAATGTTTATCCGATCACTGTCTAAAGTAGTGCCATGGCATGAACTCACAGACCTGGGTACTGATAACGGATGGACTATCTACTTGAAATATGTTTTTGACACATGTGATGATTTACATAAGAGATGGAAATGTATTGTTAATGTCCTTGCTAAGTTCCTTTCAGGTAAGTACGTTTTGCTTACTTTGCCAGAGTAATTACAGTTTGCTTACCTTGCCATAGTTCTTCCTCTAATTTCAATCAGATAAAATTAATCAGCAGTTTCCTGTAAAAACTGTTATATGCTGATTCTGCAAATGCATAATGTCTGTTGTGTTGTGTTCCTCAAATGGCTGCATTTTAGTGATGGTTACAGTAATACATCTGGAGAGGAACATGGGCTGTCTTCAATGGGAAAGATGCTGTATAAATGTAAGGTGATATTACTACCTCCTTTCTCCTGCTCTGTTACTAGTTCTGTATCCAGTGCCCTATTTTTACCTTCTAGTCTGTGACTCCTAGCCATTAATCTCTGATGTGGATTTTTTCAAATGCTTTTTGAAAAACTAAATGCACTACAACCACAGTATTTCTTTTATCTGTCACAGCAGTAATATCTTCAAAGAACTCTAGGAGATTAGTTAAGCGTAACCTCCCCTGCCTAAATCTACCTAAATACCCTTAATCATACTGTGTTCTCTCAAGTGCTCTTCAACCTCTTGCTTTATTTTTCTCCTTCAATTGACTTTAGTTAAACTTAGGAGGTATATGTGGAGTTTACATGAAGATTAGGCTTGGCTGAACAGTGTTACCAGTGAGCTTCTACATGAGGAACAACAGAAAAGACTCTCCAGCCTAGAAGAAAAGGTGACTGAGGGAGCTTGTGACAAAGATCTATAAAACCTGAGTGAAATTGAGAGGATTAATAGGACATGATAGTCCTTCCACTGCAAGAATTAGGACACACCAAATGAGACTAGCATGCAGTAGATTCAAAACAAAAGGAGCTGGTTATTAACAGAACCTGTAATTAAGCCATGGAATTTCTTATTGTCAGATTTTATGGTTGATAAAGTTTACATAGGTTCAAAATGAGACTGGACAAATTTATGCAAGAGAAATCTGCGAAGGTCAGTTAAATGTCAAGACACTGAAATGTGAGGAAGTCCTCAGGCTACAAATAACAAGGAGTTATCACTAAATGTTAGCCCTGTTCTTGCATTCTTTCCTTGGCATCTTCTGGTAGCTGTGTGATGTGGAGCTACGTGGACATCTAGCGTGGCCTGATCTAGCCTTTGTTTTGAATTTCTCTGAGCCCACTGTAGTTCTAGTGAAAAGCTTCCTGATGATCTAAATCTTCAAGACTTCTTATCTGTTTGTAGATTGACATGGGTTTTGGACTCTAGTTCTCACAAGAATAGAAGTTTAAAGTGGCTAAAGTGTTAGCTAAAATTCACTGTTAGGCTTAGTGCCAAACATGTTTTGCTAGTTTGCAGAAATTTAGCATTCAGACAACCTGTACATTGATTGCAGATAGTTTAAAGTTATACTAGAAAATGCAAATGACTCCATTTTATCTCTGTCTTGAGTTCAGATTTTGTGATTGGTTGGGTTTTCTTGGTCTTAATTAAAAGTTTATTTTTCAGAGCTGTAGAGTTTTCTTTGAACGATTTCCCCTCATACTCCTCCCAAGGGATAGAATTATCTAGATCAAGGTTGAAGGAAACGTTAATTAAACTTAGTGATAAAATAAAGTCTACAGTGTTTTGAGTTTCTTTTCAATGAATCTCCTTATATAAGAAGTTTTAAAATGTCCTTAAATTTCATCACTAAAAGTAGCATTACAAAGCAGAGTATGTTTACAATGTCAGGAGTGCCTGCCAGGATGTCAAAATCTGAAAATAGAACAGCATAATCACTTCCTATTTGCTTGCTTGGACTTTCAAGTCAGTGCAGTAATTTAAATATGTTTTTTCTGGTGACATACAAAAAGGTGTTATGATCTTTTGTGTTTAAAAAAATATTATCAGGAAATATATAGAGGTAGGGGAGTTGGCATCAGATTACCAGAACTAACCTGGCATCAGAGTTAACATTCTCACGGAGTCGGGGGAGAGAGAGACAACAAAAGAGATTCTCCCGTGTAGATAATATATTCAGTTTTACCGGTCTTAAAACCCTGACTCAGAAAGGGAAGTGGTAAACAAAGAAAATAAGCAAAACATCATGTACTGCTATCTCAAAAGAAAATAGTTGAAATATTTAAACAAACCATATAGCTTGGGCTCTGAAAGTAACATTGATTAAAACTGGCCCATCCTCTAGCTATGGAAAGATTGCACTTTTTTTTTTTCCCCCCAAGTATTTTATAAAAGCAGTTGATTTTAATGGACAATTCATGAACTTAAGTACATGCCCAAGCAATTTAGCACAGCATACTCTAGAACTTCAGCTGTACTGGTAGCTTGGCATATCTAATTCTATATAGCCACCTGAGCTGTTAAGTCAGCTTTTAAGTCCCAATGCACTAAAATGGGAAATAAAAGTAATAATAATTAGAGATAATTATTAAGGTAATATTAGAGCTCAGCTAGATTTTTCCTCTTTGCATTTATGTTCCAGAAATATATTTATGTAGCTGAGTGAGTCAGAAATGTTAATGAGAAATGAACTTTTAAGTCTCATGCCGGAGACTTAACTGACACTGAGAAAGGAAAAGAATAACTATAGCTGTGCCCTACTGGATTGATCTGATAGCAGCTTAATGTAGGAAGACATTTTTCTTGGTATCAGTGGACACTAAGTGCAGCCTGAGACAGTTTCTGACTAATCACAGCTACCGATCACAGTGTTCAAATACTGAGTAGTGATGAAACCATTTTTGTTCACTCCATCAGAGTAGAGAAATGTGTAAAACTAAATCATCAAATGTTTCTGTGTAACAAATGCATTAATGGAAATCAGAATTTGTTCACTGACAAACCATAAGTATAAAATGCAGCTATCCATCAGAGAAGTTATTCACTGCAAATTATTCAGTCAGCTCTCACAATTTATTAACATTAGTCAACCTTTAAACAGAAAATGGAACAAGTCTTCATATTAATCACATGAGATGCTCTTTTTTGGTGGTTTATATCAAGTCATGTCAAAATGATGCTTCAATCTCATCTCATAAAATGTAGATTGTAACATACATCATAGTATAAGGATAATTTCTGGAGACAAAAATATATCCTGAAAGACACTGAAGGAGTTAATTAATTTTTGGTTGAAATCGGGCAGAGTCTGGTAGGGAGACATGGTTGTGATGGGAAAAGGACGAGAATTGTCCTGGGAATCCTCCTTAGTTACTCAGAGCATAGACAGGGACAAAACACCTGCTGTGGGCAGAAATCAGACACTCCAAGGGGATCGAGCGGAGTGCTGAGGAATTAAGAGTTGCTTGATAGCTTTGGTCAGAGAGTAGAACAAATGTACCTAAGAGAAGATAAGAGAAAACAGTGGGAAGATAAATGTGGATGTGTACATGTTCCTATACACCTATGTATTTCAGGTATGTCACAACGGAAATGCTTAGAGCTATGGCTAGCTGTCTTTATAAACATGAGTTCTGGTTCCCAACAGAGAAGACTGCTTAAAAAAAAAAAAAAAAATTTCTGAGTGATTTTTTTTCTCTTCTTTTGATAGTGGAATAAGGTGCCTAATAACTTGTTCTGTTTCAGCATTCAAGGTCTACAGAATGATTTTGAAGATTTGGTCCAATCATTTTTTTAATTAAGAACTTTAAAAGTTCAGTGAGACTGAATAGCAAGATTGAAAGCGTGAAAGTTTTAAAATGAACTGACAATTATTCATGGGTCATGCCTTCTCAGATTTCATTTAATCAAAGACCCAGTAAAAGCACACATTGTAAGGTGGTTCATTTTTTATAATTTCTTTAACTTTTTAATCTCATTTTTAAAATTATAAGAGTCATTAAGAGGCTTAATTTTGAGATTCCCTCCAGAGTTTTCTTAATCAGGCACATTTTATTCTGTCTGTGGTAGCCGTGCATGAAGACACACTGAGTAAAGTAGTTAAATACCTGTTTAAGTATACACCTCTGGCCGCGTAGCATTGAAAGTACACATGTGCAGAACAGAAGTGCATAGGTAAATTGGGTCTACAACATAATATTGTTAAGAAAGTAACAATACTATCATTAAATTAACTGAATACACCAGGAAATTGTACTCCGATTTGATAGGATTTTGTTGTTATGTAGAATACCTTAAATGTTTTATAGCATACTGCGATAAATGAGAATTTAATTTTTAACTGTTTACTGATCAAATATAGTGCTCACTTCTTCCTGTTTTAAAATGTAAGGACAAAGCATAGTTTATCATTCCTTTTACAAAAATGGGCTGTATTCTTCTGTCTCCTCATTCATATCTCCATAGATGAGAGGCTGAAGCAGGAAACATTACCTGGCTGAATAAGGAAGAAACCACAGATTTATATTTCTATATCCACTAAAAAACTGTGGCTTTTAGCACACCTTTGATTTTCAAAGCTTTGTGAATGAGGAAGAAATTCGGGTTAAAAATATTGACTGAGCTGTAAGTGCTTGGCTTGCAATTCAGAAAGTTACTGAGAAAAGTCCTTACCTTAATAAGGCATGAACAGAACTCTAGCTGCTCTTTAGCATCGTAATCCTCCCCACTATTTCATGAAAACTGGTTTGTTATTTTTATTTGGCAGTTTAAATTCTGTATCAAATACATTAATTTCAGTCCTTTAACATGATAAATCTCAGTTTTCCAATTTACCAAGAATTACTGACTGATAGGCAAAAAATATTCATTTAGATAATTAAAAATATCTATTGTCTGGCAGTTCTGTCACCTTCCAATATCAGACAATATTGTATACTATACTGGTACCACAGGATGCATCAAACTCTGGAATGGAGTCTTAAATAGAATAGAGTTTATACCGATGAAATATCTGATGAAGAATGACAAGAAGGATGCCCTGGCTGTGCACAGAGTTCAGTTAACTTGGTAGAAGAACTTTACGCACCATGAAAGTGCCTTGATCGGAACTAAAACAGAAACCACAGTCATAAATGTGATTAAATTGCATTACCGCTAAAGAAGTGGCTCAAAATCCACTTGAAAATTCTGCGTGGATACTAAATGGTATACAAAATAGAGAGTCACTGGTCTACCTTTTGCAGAGATGTAAGTTGAAATCATAACTATTGAGCATTAAGCCTTCCCAAGTACTATATAATCAAATTGAAACTGAGACACACAATTGTTACAGCTGTGACAAGTAAAATAATGCAGCAAATGCCACCGGTGTGTGACTAACTTATTAGACTCATTATAAGGACAAACAGTAAAGTTTGAAAAATTCCTTTTTCTGTGGAAACCCAGATCTAACTGACTTTCACTGGGACTTGGAATTTAAAAAACGAAAATCCTTTAAAACAAGATTACAGAGTTGTTATAATGACAGCTTCAAAGCAATGCTGAATTGTATGTCATCTAAGTCTCAAGTTATACATACAAACAAGAAAATACTTCGTATATCTTAGTATATTGAGTATATCTTAGTACATTGAGAGGAGCCCTGCCGAGAAGGACTTGGGGGTACTGGTGGATGAAAAGATGGACGAGCCGACACTGTGCACTCGCAGCCCAGAAGGCCAACCGTATCCTGGGCTGCATC